>NC_067165.1:42407399-42533734 GCF_903995435.1 Acomys russatus
TCACTCCCCTCCACCCCACCCCCGTTCCTGCTAGGTACGCCTCCTCACCTGGGCAGTAGCAACGTAGCACCCCAGGCTGAATCAGGGATGCAGGCACGGAGATCTGGTCAAACAGGCAACTGTAATTATTGCTGGCTTCTTGCCATGGGCCTGTGATGAGGACCTTCACTCCTCCCTGCAGAGGAGAGAGAGCAGAGATGGAGCCTTCCCACTGGGGAACGCAGCACACAGGAGGCCCCTGCAGCTGCAGGAGGAGAAGGGGAGGGGTAGGGACCGCTGGCTAAGCATGCAGACTGCCAGCCTGCACCCCACCATTCCAACACGCCCTGACTTCCAAAAGACGCTCTTCTGGAAGACAGGCCTGCAGCTGTCCTGCCTTGCAGAGGCCTTCCTCGGTTGGTACCCAGCACCCTGACATCAGCTGGAAGCAGGGTTTTTCATGCCACTTTAGCCTGTGGTGTGCCCAAGAGAACCGGCCAGCAGGGTCCTCAGGAAGGAGGCAGAGAAGAGGGAGGGGATTCTGAGTCATGCATGCTCTGGAGGGAAACACGGGGCCCCATGGTGTGGTAGGAGATGGGGAGAGGCCCAGGAAGTGGGTGGGGTGAAGAACTCTAGAAGGACAGAGAAAAGTAGAGCAAAGCATTCAGAATTGGCAGGGGTGGGGGGCTTAGAGGGCTCAGATTTTGCTCTTGGAACTGAGCTGGGACTTGGGATAGACTGACCCTCCAGTCCCTACCTGCCTGCTGTGTCACTCAGGGACATGAGACACAAGAACGGCCCCTCACTGGCACTCCTGCACCACACATGCAAGCACCAGCCTGGCCTACAGAGCCTTATCTGACCTTCCTCAGCTCCTGTGGATGTAAATCTGTCTCACAGACCCAAGGTGCCAAGGGCAAGAGAGCATCAGAAATGCTGGGCTCTGTCTAACCTGCTCTGGACCACAGGACTATCCCAGAACAAGTAGCTTCATGTGGCTGCTCCCAGGAAATCCCTTTCAGGGCCTTTGTTCTCATCAGTGATTAATGGCACCTTCTCTCTCTCTCTCTCTCTCTCTCTCTCTCTCTCTCTCTCTCTCTCTCTCTCTCTCTCTCTCTCTCTCTCCCTCTCTCTCTCTCTCTTTCTCCTGAACCCCAGGTGGAGAAGGCTAGAGGTCCCCTACTTACGGCTTAGCCAAGAAGAGAGGCTGGTCATTCGGGGCGGAGGGATGCTCTGCCCCGGGATGCAGAGGGCAGGGGCGCTGGCCTCTGGCTCTCCTGGCTAACCTTGGATAGACCCACCCCAGAGGCTCATCCACCCCACCCCCAAACAAGTAAACACCTTTCCCTGCAGGGGGGCGGAGAGCTGTGCTGGACAGGGTGGAGAGCGCCACCTGGCGTCCAGGCTAGAAAAGGCCGAGAAGCGCTCCAGGAGCTGAACCAAGGCTGAGGCCTGGTCAGGAGCTGCTGCAGGGCCTTGCCCACCGCTCCAGGCCAGCCCCGAGCCCTCTGCTGCTGCCCCAAGCAGGCCCGCCAGACTCTGTCTCCGATTCAGTCCCTCATTCTAGCATGCTCTTCTTAACTCTTACTTGTGCCTGCCCTGGAGGGAGCTCTAACTGCCATACTCATCTTTTTGCACTCAAGGCCCCCTCCCCCTACAATATGCCCTGGAACTCAGACTGAGGCGTGTCAGGGCTAGCCTTGGATAAGGAGTAACAGATGCTGTTTACTATGATGGTGTCCTGGGGGCTATCTGTGGTTCAGAGCCAGCCATTGGTGGGAAGGTACCCTTCTGTGCCTTGCAATTGTGCTAGCAATGTCTAGCTTAGGTCACTTTGCTGTGGTGCCACCAAAGTTTGGAGAGAGTGGAGGGAGCTCAAGACAGAGTTCCAAAATCAGAATGTACCCCACCTCCTGTTTATTGATTGTGTATATTGATTGTGTGCATTTTTGCCTGCATATATGTATTTGTGCCGTGTGTGCGCCTGGTGCCCTCAGAGGTTGGGAGGCATCACTAGATCCCCTGGGACTGGAGTTCCAGATGGCTGTGAGCCCCCACATGGGTGCCGAGAACCAAACCCAGGCCCCTGCAAGAGGAGTAAGTGCTCTTAGTGGCTGAGCCTCCTCTGCAGACCCCCAGTGTCTGTTCTTGCCCTTGGTAACTGTGTGGCGTCAGGCCAGGAGCTCCACCCCTCCGGTAGCTGAGGTCTCAGAGGCCTCTCTTTCTCCAACAGCTCCATGAAGCAGATTCAGGGCAGTGTCAAAGTGATGGTGTAGAGGATGGAAGTGACTGCCTCGGTGTGCTGTCCTACTCTGAGCACGGTCCTCCCATGACCCCGGGAGAACATGGGCCACGGACTGTTACCATGTGAGAAAAGGAGAAATATAATAGCATAATACTCTCCACAGCCGTTAATGTGATGATGGGCTGCTGCAGGGGGCGGGGGTGGGGAGCAAAGCGCTGCGGAGACGACTGGAGAACATCAAGACCTTTTCCATGGCAACTGCCGCAGGACGCCTCAGAATCCATCTGTCCAGGGGCTGTTCCCATGGCAACCATTCGCCTGGCTGCACTGAAATCGTTTGTGATGTGTGCGTGCCTGGCAGTTCTGACTGCAGTTTCTTCCGCCTGGTGCAGCAGGAGCCAGTGGTGGGAGGTGATGGAGTGGGAGGGGTTGGGGAGAGGCAGTTGAGTGGTACTATCTGAGGCCTATGCCCTGTGAGCCCTGAGATGAAGGGCCTTGAGTTCCCATGCACCCTGCACAGATGCTGAGGCCAGCATTGCTGCGTGTATGTGTTCTATGCATGTATGTGGTGTGTGTGCTGTGTATTCTGGGTGTGGTGTGCGTTGTGTGCATATATTGTGTGTCCGCTCTGTTGTGGTGTGTGTGTGTGTGTGTCTGTGTGTGTTGGGCACTGGCTGAGAGGTGACCAGGTGGGTAGGTGGGTAACATACAGGAGACATGGGAGCAGGTAGGAGGCACGTGCACTCAGAGAAGAGCCAGCAAGCCAGGCTGGGCATGGCAAGCCTGGGAACCATTGCACTTTAGAGCTGGTGGGGTGGAATGCCAAGTGACCGCACAGGTTGACCTCACATTTGTGACTTAGAGCAAGGTCCCAGATGCAGGGCTGGCTACAGAGTCCTTCCTGAGCTTGCCAGAGCCCACTTCAAAACAGACTCCTGATGAAGTCAGCTCACACATATCCCGTTACTAGCTGGCAGGGAGATAAGGCAAGATACCCGGCCATCATGGTCAACAAGGGGTCTGTGAGGGGACACTGGAGTCAGCAGAGAAGTGCTGCCTCTTACAGAGCAGGGTGGCCCTGCTAGGCCCTGTAGGAGAGCCTGGCAAGGAGGAAGACACCTTGGAGGCTTCACCATTAGATCCTGTTGGGCACCAAAATGACTTTTTCCCCCCTCTAGTCAAATTGACTTTGCTTTGCTTCCAAAGCTGGGAATTATCAGGGTTTCTGGAAAACCTGGGTTGGAAACCCATGGCTTGCATTTGCCATCCTGGGCTGCCCTCTGGTGGAGAGCTGCTGAACTGACGGTCTCCAGGATTCAGTCGAAGGCTGCACAGGCTGGTGAGGAACAAAGGAAGCCAGGCTTGCTGAAGACCTCCTTTCAACTGAGGCCAGAGAGCAGGCCAGGGAACAAGGCGACCCCACCTCTTAGGTGTTATAAAACATGGGCTGCAGGGTGCCTGTAGGCAGCTTGTATGAGGGCAGCACCTCCCAAGTCCTGAGACATGGCTGTCTCAAGCTCACTCCCTCTCTTCTGCTTGTTGATAAGGGAACTAAGGCCCAGAGGGTCAGATCTGAGAGTCAGGTCATGAGGCCGACATGAGCATCCCAGAATACATAACAGTCTCATCTCTCCCTCCTGATCTCTTTAGACAGTTTTCCTAAGCCTCCTGGAGGAGGCTACCCAGTGGGTCTCTGGTGAGAACAGGAGGAGGTACAGTGATGTGTGCTCAGGAGAGCAGGGTGACCGCTGAGCCATACCAAGAGGACACCCAAGTGGGATCCATCTGGGCTCCTACCAAAGGGTTGGAGTGTGGCAGAGCTGAGGTGGACAGGGCTGTCTCTGCCTGGACACCTAATGCACTTGGTCTTCTGAGACCCCAGAGGTCCCATTGCTTTTTATATATTTTTTAATTAAATTAAAAATTTTTTATGTCTATGGCTGTTTTACTTGCATGGTGTTTGTGTGCCATGTGCATGCCTAGTGCCCGAAGGAGCCAGAAGAAGGTGTTAAGATCTCCTGGGACTGGGGTTACAGACAGTCGTCAGCTTCTGGGTGGGTGTTGGGAATTGGACCCTGGGTCCTCTGGGAGAGCCTCTAGTGCTCTTAATTGCTGAGCCTTCTCTGGCCCCTCCATGACTGCTATTGTAGAGATTGGGAAGGTGACAACTTGTCCAAAGTCAGTGGATTCACCCCAGCTCGCCCAGTCCCAGCCCTATGCTCCTGGCCGTTCACCTATAGTAATGGTCTCACTGCTCCATCAACACCCTGTGGACACTCACAAGACCACACGGGCCAGCTTTCCAGGTGGCCAAGCCAGAGCTGCAGGGCTGTGGCTTTTGCTATTCTGATACCTTGGGCCATTTGTGCCCAGAGCATCTTAGGATGGCTTTCCCAGGAGGAGGAGGACAAGGAAGAGGAAGTATGAACCTATTCCCTGCCTGTCACTTAAATGATGTGGCCAGGGGACCAAGAATTATGGGCAGCCACCCCTGGGGGGACAGTGTCTGTTCCAGGATCCAGAGGATGGTTGAGCCAGGGAGATGTTTAAGCTCGCCACATGCAAGCAAGGTGTTCAGGGGACCTGGAGCCACAGTGTCCCCTTCCTAGACCATCCTATTTTAGTGCTGCCCACCTCCCTAGGCAAGATCTGGGTCTTCCTACAATCCCGTTGGAGCAGAAGTCTCTAAGGCAGGCTCTCTTGGTGACAGCCCATGGTGAGAGTAGCACAGGCTAGATCCTGGGTCACACGCCATCCTTCTGATTTTGTAGATGGCTGAGTGTTCCAAAGTCACACTCTCCCTTTCACTGTTGACGAGAACTTTCCTGTTTGCTCTAGAGAAGCCAAGTGTGAGCTACAGGGACCGATAACCCCGTGACTCCAGTGTTGATTTATGAATGCTTTAAAAGCAGCACCAAGAGACCCCTCCACTCCAAAAAGAAGGGAAGGTGAAGAGAGGAAGGGGAGGAAAGAAAAAGAGAAAAGAAAGGAAAACCAAGGTGGTGGCAGGGAAGCAGTGAACTGCTCTGATCAGAGATGGGATGGGTAACTTGCCTCCGGGGATAGCCCTGACTGGAAAGCTGCTTGCCCCAGTCAAGTCTGAGAGCCACCACGGAAGGGAATGGCTTTGTGTTTCCTGTCAGATCGGCATCCAAAGAATGGCCACATGCAAACGTGCTCTCCAGGCTGCCCAATGGCCCGGGTGAGGTGGGTAGTAGGGCGGTGGCACGTAGCAGCACCTGCGGCTTACCTCTGGGTAAGACCACTCTGGGGAGTAGTCAGTCACCATGAACACCCGTCCGCTCTGTTGCAGCATACCCAGGGTGCCCTGGGCCGAGGCAGCCGAGACCACCTCCGCAACGTGCATGTAGGCCATGGTGCTGGCCCCGCCCTCTGCGCTGCTCAGTTGCAGGCTGCCCTGTTGGGGGCTGCAGCAGGGAATGCACATCTCCGCCTGGGTAAAGGGCACGCGCGCCCCATCTTCCGACTGTGAGAGTGCGGCGCTGTCCCCCGACACCAGCTGGTGCCCGTAGATTGTACCACTGCCCCCCTCCACTGAGATAAAGTCATTGATCAGGTCTGAGAACTGATTGCTGAAGGAGATGTCAAAGTGGTCCAGGCTGAGCTCCATGTTAGAGGTGTTGCCCAGGCTGGGCTGGGCCACTGGGTAGAGTCCCTGAACCACATTGCTTGGGAGTATGGGAACACCACCTGCGCTGCGGATCACCCCATTGGTCTCCGGCTGCAGGTAGTGCTCAGAGCCACAGGCCTGCAGCTCCCCAGACTTGAGGAGGACCTCGTTCCCTTCAGCTGCCTGTGAGGTCTCCATGGTAACCTCCCCTTCTGCAGCCATGGCCTGGAAGTTGGCCTGGAATTGCATGAGGTGCAGAGAGGAAGTAGCCTCAATCTGTGTGTCTACATGGCCACTGCAAGAGCTGGTTTGGGATGAGGCCTCCGTTTTCACCGTGGGCATCACAAAGGTGGCCCCAGAGTCGCTTAAGCTGCTGCTGTGGGCATTCTGCTCGAGAGGGAGGGGTTTGCTGGCATCCTGCAGAAAGAAGCTGGGGGAGGGGGTCTGGTGGATATGGGGGCTGTGGCCTGTCTGGCTGAAACTGGATGTGTAGTCCTTGTTGGAGTCTATGGCACTAAAGTCCATCTGCTCAAGGGTGGTGCTGGGACTCAGGCCACCGCCCGACGGCAGGAGGCTGGATCCCGCGGTCAGGGTTAGGGAACTGGATGCTGCAGCTGCCGCCACCGAGGAGGAATAGGCCGCCTCTTTGGCCATCTGCTGCTCAAAGGAGGTGTCTTCGGTCTTGATCTCCTTGGTGAGGACGCTGGTGAAGCCAAAGCCCCTCTCGGCAGGTGGCGAGTGCCGGATATTGGTGCTAACCATCTCAGCTTTCAGGCCCCCACCCCCATACGTCTGGCCCTGCTTTGGATTATTGAGGAAACAGTCGGGGTCAAAGTTCATGGTGGTTTCTGGAATCTTCCGGCCACCGTCAAGGGTGGTGGAGAGGACCAGCTCTTCGGACACATTGGTGGGCAGCATGGACAGGCTATCTGAGCTGCCCGTGCTGGGGAAGGCAAACTTGTGGCCGTCAGAACTTACAGCCAGTACAAGGCCCTGAGAGGCATCAGGCGAGAGGAGGTGATGGTTGGGGCCAGCGGTGGGGGACATGGTGTACACGGCCTCGTTAGTGACCTCTGACATGAACACTGTGGCACTTTGGGACAGTCCGCCCATCACAGAGGCCACTGCCATGCTGGATACACCTGTGACAACCGGGCTGTCTACCATGTCCGGGTCGCTGTTGAGCCCGCTGCTGATGGACACGGGGGAGCTTTGGGTGGTATCAGGGACCTCCACCTGGTTGGTGGAGGAAACCTCCGTGCTGTTCTGGTGCAGCAGTGCTGGCTTGGCCACCTTGCCATTCCTCTTCTCCCGGCTTGTGCTCCTGCCGTGGCTGGGCTCGTGCTTCCCTTCGGACACGTCGTTGTGTTGCACCTCTGAGTGGCCCCCATAGCCCCCGGCCCGTGGCTCCACCTTTGGTGAGATGATGCGGTGTTTGGCACTGTTACACTTATGATGCACGCTGCTGCCCGCTCCTGTGGAGATGGGAGCACAGCACACACACACACATATGCATACATATACACACATGTGTGTACACACACACACACAAACACACACACACACACACACACACACACACACACACACACACACACAAAGGTCAGAGCTGGGACTTTGACTAATCCTGCTCTCAAGCAGCTAGACCCCTTTACAAAGCCCCCATTCAGAGCCCAGGCAAAACAAATACCACAACCCTCAGACACTCGGAGTCTCCTCCCAGGCCTAGCTCTACCATGCCCTATGTGACCATGCACTTTTGATCCTGTCGCTTTTTTTTATTTTTATTTTTTATTTTAAAGCAGCGCATGTGGCATGTGGGAAGCTTGGTGTGTGTGTGTGTGTGTGTGTGTGTGTGTGTGTGTGTGTGTGTGTGTGTGTGTGTGTGTGCGTGTGTGTGCGTGCGCGCACAACTTCAGAAAAGTCCTTTTCACCATCACAGACAGACCTTGCTCATCTGGAAGAAAATTGTGGCTATGACTCCACCCCCAACCCGACTTCTCACAACCGATTCTGGCTGTGTAATGCTTCAAGAAACCTGCGGCCTCTGGGAGCCTTGTTCTGGGGATGAGGAGCCAGAGGTTGGACCAGGGAAGTGGAGAATGTACCCTCCTCTGGGCCAGCTCTCAGACCCTAGAACCAATGAGCACTCTAGTCTCTGCCTTAGGGGCCTGAGAGTGTTTAAATATTTTTATTACGTTCATTTTTTAATAGATGCGAATGGGGAGGAGCTCATGTGACGTGGCATCAGTGTGGAGGTCAGAGGGCAACATACAGGAGCCAGGTCCCTCCTTCCACCAAGTGAGTCACAAACCCAGGTGTCAGACTTGCTTGCATGCACCTCCCTCTACTGAGCCATCTTGCCAGCCTGGCATGAAGGTGTTTGAGGTGACCTCTCCACCATGCAGGTAAAGCCAGGGTCTGTCCTTAACTAGTTGGCACCTCCATGCCTTTGAGGGTCACTACTTCAATTTCATCAGACGAGGGCTATTTTGTGTCCGATGAAATGGCGAATTCTTCCTGATTCTGTTTCGGGCTCACCATCCAGTGCCCTAAATGTGTGAAAGCCTTCACAGAGTGGTGGCCCAGCCAATTGACAGAAGCATCTAATGAAGGCTGTTGGGGGGGTGGGGGGTGGATAGGGTGTGTGTGGAGAGCCACACCTCACAAGGCAAATGCCAAGGTCAGAAAAGCAGAGGCATCAGGGGAGAGACTGGGACGCCTTCCCTTCTTTGGGGGAGATGGGCTAAAGACAGGTTGAACTTGAATGGTTCCATCATCTCAGGGCAGGTGCTGACAAACCTCAGACCTGGCAGCTTGAGCCTCCTGCTGAGGCTTTCCCAAGAACCTGGTCCCCACAGGCATGTGCAGTGGATGTATGGAAGCCCTGAACCCCAAACATCTCTATTCTTCCGGTGCAGGTGTGTGATGCTCTGTCCCCACTGCCTTACTGGAAACTGCTCTCTCTTGTTCAAAGCAGGCTGTGAAGCTGGGGGCAGGCAGGGCCAAGGGTGAAGGGACTGCCGAGTGCCCCTCTTAGTTATCATGAAATCCAGTGGTTTCTTGTCTCCTCCCTTTCTGGACAGGACAGGAGAGTCCCCCTGTAACCTACCACCACCTGTTCTCTAAGATCCCCAACCCAGGCATTCACTCTCAGGACAGAGCTGTAGTGGATGTTTTGGTTTCTTTAACAACTCAGTTACGTTATGGAAGCATGTTTTTGTTTTAATCCTAAGTGTGGGATGTGGGGCTGTTTTAGTTTGTCCACAGCTGTTAACTACAATTGTGTGATCTCAGAGAGGGACATGATCATTGCCAGCAGCAGATAGTTTAATTCTGAGGACTCTGAGAGGGTATAAATGCCAGAGCCCAGAGAGAAAAAGGAGTCCAAGGAGGAAAGAGGCTGTTGCTGCATTTGCTGTTTGCTGTTTGTGGCTTATCTGGGTACCCTGACTACAAAGATTGGAATTGCCCCAAGGAGCTAAGTCTAAAGAGGTCTACATCCCCTGTCCCTTCTAACTTTATTTCTCTCCTACCTAGTGTTGGAAGGGAGGTCAAGGTATAAGAAACCCCAATGAAGTAGATAAAAATACAAGTAACACAGCACAGCTCAGTCCCATCTACCCACAGACCCTCCACTCACTGGATTGAACAGCAGTGCAGAGCCCCCACCCCCACCCCGCCCACCCCCTGCTACTATCACTTGGCTTCTGGAGACCCCCTGCTTACTTGTTTCCTCACCAGACAGGACAGTAGGGCCCACCACCCGGTGCCCAGTGCCACTGCCCCCCAGGGGCCCCAGCTCACCCAGGCTGCCAGTGCAGAGGCAGTTGTGGGTCCGAGGCTGGGGCTTGGTCTGGTGGCTGTCAAGGATCTGCTGTACCAGTTGCTCCACTGAGAATCCCGAGCTGCTGTTCCCATTGCTGCAGGTCCACTTGATACCGTGGACTGCAGGGGGGGCGGAGAGAGAGAGAGAGAGAGAGAGAGAGAGAGAGAGAGAGAGAAAGACAGAGACATAGAGACAGAGAGAGACAGAGAGACACAGAGACAGAGACAGAGAGACACAGAGAGAGACAGAGAGACACAGAGACAGAGACAGAGAGACAGAGAGAGACACAGAGAGAGAGACACACAGAGAGAGACACAGAGACAGAGAGAGACAGAGACAGAGAGAGACAGAGACAGAGAGAGACAGAGACAGAGAGAGACAGAGACAGAGAGAGACAGAGAGACAGAGACAGAGACAGAGAGAGAGAGAGAGAGAGAGAGAGAGAGAGAAAGACAGAGTCAGAAGCTGCCAGTGATGAGGCTGTCCTGGGTCAGGGGTGGTGCTCTCAGGCCCCCTGGAAGCTCAGCATGCTGGAAGGCCGGTCTCTGTGACATGAGGAGCTCTGAGCTGTTCCTTGTTTTATTCTCTTTGCTGACCTAGGGAGTCGTTTGCCTAGAGCGGTGGATCTCAACCTTCCTAGTGCTGCTACCCTTTAACACAGGTCCTCGTGTTGTGGTGGCTCCTCTCGATAAAATAATTTTCATTGCTACTTTATAGCTATAATTTTGCTTGTGAACCATAATGTAAGTACCTGACTTGCAGGATGTTTGATATGTGTAACCCCTTGTGAAAGGGTTCTTGATGGCCCCCAAAGGAGTCACGCATGACCTACAGGTTGAAAACCACTGGCCTAGAGTTTCACTTTTGTTTCTCCAAAGGCAAAGGCACTGAGATGGCTCCTAGTGGGGGGGGGTGTTCCCAAGAGGAGGAAGGAGACACGAATGGGGAGGAAGACAGAAGGTTTGGGTCACTTGTGTCTGCAGGCTCACAGGGTAGAAGTGTGATGGAGCGGTGATGTTCAGTGAACAGGAAGCCCCCAGGAACATGTATGGAGGGGGCTATACGCTACAGGGAGACTCCAGCAGCTTTCTATTCTCCTCACACTTCTCCACTCCAAAGGGATTGTAAAGAGAATCTGGAGGCGGTGTGTGTGTGTGTGTGTGTGTGTGTGTGTGTGTGTGTGTGTGTGTGCAGGACCGATAGGCCAGACAGTGGAGGACTCAGTTCCAGATCTGACTGGCTACCATCATCTTTACAGCTGCCCTGGGGGTTGGACTCACCCGTAAGTGGGTAAGTATCAGGCACACAGAGGCACCTGTAGGGCCCCAGCCATGGGGAGGGGGCATCTAACCCACAAGACAGGGAAGAGGTGGGCCAGGCCAGGATCTCGTGTGAGTTCAAGGTGCATCAGTTTTGCCTTTCTGAGCCTGCTTCCTTATCTGTAAAGTTAAAATGAGAATAGACTAGGATGTGCCTCACCAGCTGCCCAGCTGGAAGGGCCTGTCTGTCTGCCTTCGCCCAAACTGAACAAAGAACAAGGCTGACGTAGATGTTAACAGCAAGGACAGAGATGACTGTGACGGAAGTGAAGCAGGCAGTGGTCCATGCTGGAAAGGAAGCTTCTTGGTGACGAATCCAGAAAGATCTCAGCCTTCTAAACCTGGTGCAGATCCCAAAGATGGCCGTTCACCTCAAGCTGCTTTTCCTCATCATTAAAGGGAAGAAGCTGGGCGTGGCTGTGGCTTGTGCTCTGTGCACTGACAGGTGTCCCTTGGTGCTCTTTTTCTTTGTGGCCCCTCTTGCCCACCTGACCAGGTGACTGTTCAATCTCCTTGCCCTCTGGTCCTCTGGGAGACTTCAGGGACTTGCCTCTGACATCTTCTGATGAGGCTAGTGGGGCTTAGCTTCTGGTGGGTCAGAGATAATGACACTACATGGCCTCTGCTGCTAGTTTGCTGGTCTGTGTAGCTTTGGAGATGTCCCTGCCTGTTCAGAGCTTTTTGGGGGTGGGCCCATGCATCAAGATGATGGGGTTTATGGTTCATCCTTCTTCCGGGGAAAGGGGGCTCTGTTCTTGGGCTCCCTGTATGTTCCTTTGGGAAGGGAAATCTGCACAGACCCAGGAGGCGTTAGGTCTTGCTAATTAAACCCATTTGGCTTTATTCTTCCTGAACATCGTGTCCTCAGGATAGTTCCAGGCACTGGAAAGCATGGCCCAGGCCAGGGGTTGCTGCGCCTCACCACAGCCGTGGAGTCTTCTTTTCAAATTATCCTTTGTGTAGAGTCCTAGCATATAGGCTGGATAGCAGCGGGAGGGGCCTGGGCATGGGCCAGGCCACTTACCTCTCCAGATTCATTTCACAGATGAGGAGACAGGCTCAGGGAGGGGAGATGACAGCTCATATCATATCCAGGAGCTGCAGGGCTCCACAGAGACTCCCCTTGTCCTCCTCCGAATGTGCAACAGCAGATCCCAGCTGCTTGTCCCCTCCACCGCACCCCAGAGCTCGGCATTGTGGGGCTGAAGTGTTGCAGGCCTATTTTAAAGCTTCTGCAGTGCATGTGTGTGTGTGTGTGTGTGTGCGTGTGCGTGCGTGTGCGTGCGTGTGCATGTGTGTGTCCTTAAATGCCACCAAGATGGACGACATAGCCCTGTCCTGACCCTAATGCAGCAGCAAGGAGTTCAAGGCCAAGAAGGAGGGCCTCACGTTATATCATCCACTATGGGAACCTTAAGCAGACACTGGTTGCAGAGCCAAGCCACATGCACTTCCGGGGAATGCCCCAGCTCACCTGAATTTGTTTGTTTTTTGTTTTTTGGTTTTTTTTGTTTTGTTTTTTGAGAGCTAAGTGTTCTCAGGGCAACCCCAATGCTGGATGTCACTCCTAGATGGTACTCCTGGTTGGATTGCTTGTTAAGCTTCCACTGGGCTGGTGGCACCTCCCTGAACTTCTCCCCAGGGTCCCTTCCCTTCTCCAGTCCCCCCCATGCCCCCCCCCACCGTGCCCGCTGCTGCAGACCCCATCCTCTTCTTGCCTCTTGCCTTCTCCGTATGTTGTGAAAGTTATAAAATGAAAACCCAGCGAAGGGTGACAGATTGCAAGCGGAGAATTTCTGGATGCTTAATGCAAATTACCTAGTGTCTTGGTGCATCCAATATGCAGATTGTCCCCTTCCTCCGCCTGGGGGAGGGGGAGAAGAGCCCCCCCTCCAGTGCGGGGAGCAGTTAGTACTGAATATCAAATACTATCAAGACGGCTTTTAACATGTCATGCTCGGCTTCCCGACACGTAATGAATCAGCGGGAAAGGAGATTTCTACGGGGGAAGGAAAAATGTGTTTTGAAAGGAAGGTTCATAAACGCACAGGGCACTTGCCACTCATCCACCACCCCTGCCCGGGCCACGCCCTCCTTATGAGAGCAGGAAAGGAAACGCAGGGAAGTGCCCTTGATCAAATGCAAGGTCACACAGGGCACAGAGACCAAAAAAAAAAAAAAAAAAAGCAACGACCAGGAAAATAGCCCTTCCCCTCCTGGATCTGGAGGATGCCTTAGCTTGAGAAATATCTCAGGCAAAAAGACTCTCTCTTCTGGTCCCCATGGAGCCTGGGTGGTGAGCCCTGGGCTGGGCAAGAGGAAGAGGGGAACCTGCGTCCCCAGGAATGCAGGGACAGGGACTGTCCAAGAGAGGGGGTACAGCAGGCATGGAGGAGTAAGCTGCCCCCAGCACAGGCCTCCCCAGGACAGGAGCAGCAGGGAGGACCACTCTGACCTCTGGGAAGCACAGGCTGTGATCTGTAAAATCTCCATCTTATGGCTTCCTGCTGAGCTCTCAGGAGGCCCTGGGCTGCCTACTGAGAGACTGTGCAGGGACCCTGCGGTAGAGCTGCAGCTGGGGACAATGTCAGAGAAGCCAGTCACTTTCCGCCAATCTGGCCCCATCAGGACATTCTCCCTAATCGGAACCCTGGCAGGGCGGCTTCCATCATGATGAATAAATGAAACCAACCACAGCACATCCCTGTGCTCAGAGACCATCATCCCAAAAGGCAGCCAGGGAGGAGAGGGCTGGGTGGAGACTTGATCCTGACATGGGCAACTGCCAGCCAAGGGCATTCTGGGTATGGCAGCTCCATCCCTGAGTCTCCAGGGGAAGTGAAAGGCGCCCCCCCCCCCCCCGGCCATGATGACCTGAATGGTATTTCCTCAAAGCTACACATGGACACCCCAATAAGTCTTTAAGAAACTCATTAATAGATAACGTCATAGGACCCCTTGCAATAAGCAGACATAGCAGAAATGCTTGAACACACAGAGAAGTCATGTGAGGTCAGAGCAAGAAGGCAGCCAGAAAGAAGACTCCCCAGAAACCCACCTCAAAGTCACCCTGACCTAGCTTTCACGGTGCATGCACCCCAGTCAGTGGTGCTCTGCTGCAGTGATGCCTGTAGTAGGCTTTCTGCTGCTATCCCAGAAGACCACAGACTAGGGCAGGGGTTACAGTGAGTAGAGATGAACTCTTCACACTTCTGGAGGCTGGAAGGCCCAGTTCAGGTGCAGAATAAAAGGGGCAGCATGGGGGAGTTGGAGGAACAGGGCAACTAGGCAGGACCTGGGAGAGCAGAGAGGAGGGAGGAGCTGGGGGAGCATGGAAGATCTGAGGGAGCAGGGAGTAGGGAGGATCTGGGGGAGCATGGAGGAGCTGGGGGAGCAGGGAGTAGGGAGGAGCTGGGGGAGCATGGGGGAGGTGGGGGAGCAGGGAGTAGGGAGGAGCTGTGGGAGCATGGAGGAGCTGGGGGAGCAGGGAGTAGGGAGGAGATGGGGGAGCATGGAGGAGCTGAGGGAGCATGGAGGAGCTGGGGGAGTAGGAAGGAGCTGGGAGAGCAGGGAGTAGGGAGAAGCTGGGGGAATAGGGAGGAGCTGGGAGAACAGGGGAACAAGGAGGAAATGGGAGAGCAGAGGCTTCTAGGAGGATGCCTGGCTGGTAAGTGTTCTTGAAAACTCCCAGCAAGCACAGGGAGGTCCTCCTCAGGGATGCAGGAGGCTTATGGGCTCAGACCATGCCCTGGCCCAGGTACTAGGAGGGGCAGCTTGCCCTCCACCATGGCAGGCTCAATGCCGGCTAGGAGAGCATGCAGAAGGGCTCTGGATAGAGGGTGAACTTGCGGACTTTTGTTTACCAGGGCTTTGGAAGTGAAGCTAAGGCCTCCATGGCACATGTGGCCTGAGACCCAGCCCCCTCGCTTGGCATTTCCTGCCAGTGAGGTGAGATGGTGGTGTGTGTATGTCAGATGTCACCAGATGCTCATTCTGGCCTGACGAAGGCCATGCTTGTCGAAGGCTGAGAGGGAGGATCGTGCTGGAACTCGGAGCCCGAGGGAGGCAGGCGACTTGCTTCGACTGCAGCAGCCCCTCTGGCAGCCTTGGTGTGGCTGCAGGGCCTTGTGTTCGCCGGAAGAGTTCCCTCATCTATAAAATAGCTGCCATGATGCCGCCCCTGACTCCACCCCACTTCTCAAGGGACTGTAGGACACAGCAGTAAGGGGCATTCTGATTTGGTGGGGGAGGGACAATGGCTTCTGCTATGATACTTTGCTCTAGGGAGGTCTGTGAAGGAAGAGGACGGGGGGGGGGGAAGGAATGAGGGGGCTCCCTAGTGGTCCCTCTGTTTCCAGAAGGGTGACAGGACAGGCATGTCAGAGCTTTGACTGCCACAGCAATGGCACAGGTGCACCAGTAAGAAAGTCACATTGGCTTTTTTTTCCCCCCCCTTAGGAAGAGATTGTTGGCCCTGTGGCAAATAGGCTACAAGTGGCAGTGTCATTGTCCCAGTGTCTCTGTGGTAGCATCTTTGTCCTAGGACTATTGGATCACCCTTTCTCTTTCTCCTCTCCATCTGTACTTTCTACCCAGCACCTGCCACGACAGAGACCCATGCAAGGGTGACCATTAGGTTAACTCATCCAAACCGGGTCACCTTGGACCCAGCAAAGGTATATTGTTATGTTATGTTACAATATTATATTATTCAGGTATAAACTCAGACACTCCCAGGCAAGCCTGGCTACAGGGTCACCCTACTTCTGAGCTCACGTGACAGAGGCAGCTGGAGAGGGAGCCCATTGCTGTGCCTCGCCTCCAGTGAATGAGAGAGCCCCTTTGGAATCCTTTCCGAGTTGTTGATGCTCGAAGGCTGTCACCATAGCAACAAGGTCAATGGGAAATGACAGCCTTGCGTAGGTTTAATTCTCCCTGTATCCTTGTTGACAGGAATAGAGGCCCTGCTTCTGATTTCTTGGTTCAACTAGATGAAGTTTTCATTAGATTTAACTTCTCATATCCAGACACCTGCATGCTATTCAATTCTCCACCTCGCCACTCTGGTGCCGAGGACAAAGTTTTCACGGATCTCATTTTGAGGAGCACCGCTGAGGCTGAGCGGGCTGGGGCGGAGTGCACGCTGGCTGTGTGCTAGGATCTGCTGTGTACAGCGTCTCGAGTGAGCCTGAGTGTGGTTTCTCACAATTGAGATGTGGGATGCGACGACCCCCTTTTTACTGGGAGGCCTGGACTTCATGCCATGTCAATGCCCCACCCCCAACCCCCGAATTCCTGAAGCTGAGGTCTGATATCAGCCGCGGAATGGAGAGCTTACCCTGGCAATACTGCTTCAGAGAACAGGAGCGCTGGAGGTGAGGGGTTGGGACTACTAGATCAGGAAACCCAGACCACACGGGGACAACACGGCCATGGCTTTTGCCTTTGGCGTCTTGGACAATCTTGAAGGCAGAGGATGACTAGAAACTGCCCTTGGCTGAGAGCTTCCGCCTCCTGAGGCTTAACTTTTCCTTCCATTTGCCTGGGGACTCTTCCCAGTCATGGTGAGTGTACGAGAGAGAGAGACTCTGACTTACTGGCAATGACAGATGCTCCGTGTGGCAGGGACGAGGCTCTTGGTATTGTTACTTCAAATCTGGAGTCCCCGGGCTCCTCCACTTCTTGAGGGAAGAGCCAGCAGGGGAAGATGGAGCTGTAAATAGCTGGCTGTCCAGCCCTTCTGGGCCGCTTGCAATTAGGAACAGGAGACCCCTTTCAGATGGCTGGTTTCCCCTCTTCAATCCCTACTGTGTGACCTAGAGATCTCAGTTCTTACAGAGACCTAAAAACCTCAGGAGCTATAGGATTCCACATCTCACTAGACTTTCTTTCAGTAACATCGTCTCTGAGTTAGACTCAAATCCTTGACTGGCGGGCCCAGAGCAGGCCTGAGAACACTCCCCACAGGGTTGGCTGAGCCAGTCAATGGCTAGAGAAAGCCAGGAAGAAGCTTCTGGAACAGCCTAGGTGTACAAGTGCTTACATGCTCAATAGCACCTATCCTGACTCGGGGAGGCGGGAGGGAGAGAACATTTGCAAAACAAACCAAGACCCTGTATGGCACCTCACACCTCTGTGCTAGGGTGGAAGACAGCCAAGATGGAGTAGGGTGAGGAGGAGTGTGGCAGGGCACAGCAGGGGCTCGGCACACTTGAGGTTCCGGGGACAGCAGCAGCTCCTAACCCAGGAAAGCACAGTGCCCAGGGCAGCCTCTCTAGGCCCTTGGCAGACTATCTTTGCTTTCCCAGCCTCTTAGGTCCTGCAGTCACAGAAGGGCACAGGGCTTCTGCCCCTAAGGACAGAGCTGCTGTTCTCAGCCCTGGGGACAATGGTGTTCTTCCCTGGATGTGTAGGATCCATAGTTGGGACCTTTCTTGTGTTCCAGTCAACAAGTATATAGCAAGACCCCAGTGTGTCAGCTGGGCCTGGTGCCACAGGCCCAATATTAAGCTACTCAGGAGGCTGAGATGGGAGGACCACATGTTCAAGGCCAGCCTGGAAAACCTAGAGAGATCCTATCTCAAAATGGAAAATAGGAAAAAATGGCTTAGCACGGCGGCTCAGTGCTAGTGCCTAGCTCTGGGTTTGTACCCTAGTCCCATGCCTTCCAACGGATCACAGCATGTGCTGGCAGCAAGACCCAAACTGCAGGCCCAGAGAACGTCGAGGGTGACAGTTCTTAATTCAGAGTCTAGGGAGACACCTCAGTCTTGGAACACTCAGAAACTGGGTCTCTTCAGGAAATCTCCCTCCAAGCCTGACTCCCTGCCACCCCAAGAGGTCCACGAGTGAGGGTACTAGCCCAGATCCCCAAGGAAGAGCCCTGGGTTGGCCTCTTACTGGTGTCTGCTCAGTATGAGAATGATATGTAAAACACCCAGAGCCCCATGTATGCTTTTCACCCTAGAAATCAGAGTGAAGCTGGACAGTCCCCCCGCCCCCCATGAGCCTGCCTTCTCGAGACAGCCCAGGCTCTTCAGAAGTGAAGCATGGCTCCTGACACTGCCGCTCTCTGCTCAGGGCTCACTGTGCTGCAGCAGATCTAGAGAAGAGCTGGCTGCTGTTCTGATGCCCAGACATGGCATCCCAGGCACCTGACTTAGGGCCTCTCACACCTACCCTGACATATTCCTGTACTGCAGGGTCACTGGTGAAGCCTAACTCCTCCTAGCAGCAGTCACCCCGAGGCTGACTCCTGACTCTCTGCTCTTCTCATGGCCACACCTGCAGTCACTGGGCCAGTTGCTTTGTCACTTCCAAGGCTAACCACCCCACTTTCTCAGACTCTGCTCAGACAATTCTGGCAGGAAAGCCAGGCATATCCTGGAGGGGCTCTGCTACCACTAGCCACCAGGTGGCGCTAACCGACCAGGAACTGGTCTAGCAGGCCCAGGAAAGCTCTGTTGTTGATTTTATTTCTTGATACCTCCATAATCACCAGGATTACACTCTAAGCAAAAAAGCAAAACAAATAAACACATTGCCCCCCCTCCTTACAGAATCTGTCTTTGTTTGAGGAAATCATGAGAAAATAATGTACTTTGAACCTACGCCCCAAGGTGCTGGTGCTGGCACCAGTGAACACCCTGGGTCAGATGGGAGGTGCCCTGGGGACTGGGGGACAGGGTGGCAGAGAAGCTGGGTGAGGAGCTCACAGGAAAGGTAGGTGCTATTAAATACTGCTCTGTCTCTTCTTTGCCTCTGCCGAAGCTGTGGCTTCACAGTGTGGGGTCCCTGTCTGTAGTCTCCCTGTGCTGGCTGCCCTGGGCCTGGAAAAGATCCTTGTTGAGTTTTAAGTGAAGGGCTGAGACATGGCTTCTGACACCATTTCCAGTAAAGACCAAAGAGTCAAGACACCTGAGGACTGCTAGGGGCAATAAGAGCGCTCTCGGACTCTTAGCATGGCCACCATCCATGCTTACAGAGGCCTTTGCCCCACAGTCAGCATGACTCCATTTCACACTCACCAGAGCCGCTAGCTCACAGCCAACATGGCCTCTAGCCCACAGTCAACATGACCTCTACCTCACAGTCAACATGGCCTCTACCTTACAGCCAACATGACCTCTACCTCACAGTCAACATGACCTCTAGCTCACAGTCAACATGGCCTCTACCTTACAGTCAACATCAACATGGCTTCTACCTCACAGTCAACATCAACATGGCCTCTAGCTCACAGTCAACATCAACATGGCCTCTACCTCACAGCCAACATGGCCTCTACTTCACAGCCAACATGGCCTCTAGCTCACAGTCAACATGACCTCTACCTCACAGTCAACATGACCTCTAGCTCACAGTCAACATGGCCTCTACCTTACAGTCAACATCAACATGGCTTCTACCTCACAGTCAACATCAACATGGCCTCTAGCTCACAGTCAACATCAACATGGCCTCTACGTCACAGCCAACATGGCCTCTACCTCACAGCCAACATGGCCTCTACGTCACAGCCAACATGGCCTCTACGTCACAGCCAACATGGCCTCTACCTCACAGCCAACATGGCCTCTACCTCACAGCCAACATGGCCTCTACCTCACAGTCAATATGGCCTCTACCTCACAGTCAACATGGCCTCTACCTCACAGTCAATATGGCCTCTACCTCACAGTCAACATGGCCTCTACCTCACAGTCACCATGGCCTCTACCTCACAGTCACCATGGCTTCTACCTCACAGTCAACATGGCCTCTACCTCACCATCAGCATGACCTCTACCTCACAGTCAACATGGCCTCTACCTCATAGTCAACGTGGTCTCCGTCTCACACTCACCTGGGCCTCTACCTCACAATACACCTTCCACCTAACATGGTCTGTACCCCGCACTCAACACAGTATCCACTCCTTCACGTTCTGTATGGCCTCCACCTCACACCCAACATGGATGACCTCCATTCTCATGCTCAACATGACTTAACTTCTCTCACACTAAATGTGGCCTTCTGTACATTCAGCTCAAAAGTGGCTGCCTTCAGATAGAGACCCCCACAGTCAGCTAGACCTCTGACCCCAAACTCAGGATGGTCTCTGTCACCTTACACTCAATTAGCCCTTCAGTCCTGTAGGGCTGTACCACACACAGACTTCCTGGTTTGCCCTCCCTGCTGGCCTTACACCTGCCCCCAGCTCCACACTGTTCCCTGGGCTGGTGGTCCGGGACCCCTAGAACATGGCTGCTCTTGACCGCCTACTTAGTTTACAGCCCTGTGATGTCTTCTGGGTAGGCTTGGCCAAGTCTGGGAAATGGGGAGCTGGCTCCTCACAGATCAGTGCCTCCCATGCTTACCCTCTTCCTTTCATCCTCTGCTGGAAATCCTCTGTGGCATCCCCTTGCCATCACTGCCACTCAAACCCACAGAGCCACTTTTCAGGTGTATGTGTCCCTGTCTGGCTGCTTACCAAAGTGCCCTTGGCCTTAACTACTAGGCAAAGGGGTGGGGTGGGTTTGGGAGAAAGTTTCAGAAGTTGTGGGGGCCAGGAAACCAAGCCTACCCCTTTCTGAGCCCAGACGTGCATCTCCCAGGTTGTGTGTGCCCAATGTGGTAAGGGTGCTGTGTACATGTGGGTGTCTATGTGTGCAAATGTGCATGACATTATGGGATATGCAAGAGCAGGGGAGGTGTGAGGTGGCTGCTGTCCCAGCCCACGTTCCTACTTGGCCTTCTTTTTGTAGCCGAAGACTCCTGCCATAGACATCGATAGACCCGGAATGACATGGTGGCGTTCCCCAAACAGTTGGGCAGAACTGAAGCTGGGCTGGGGGAAGGCTGTGGCCTTTTGGGGGTGGTGGAGGCCTACAGAAACTCAGGCCTTGCTTGTCCTTGCAGGGCCATCTGGCCACCCAGGGTGCTCCAAAAGAAGCCCCAAGGTGGGGGACAGCTGGGCACAACTGTGGCTTAGAGAAGGGCTGGGAACAGTTGAGAAGCCCCTGCCCATCATTCTGCCTGCTACAGTCACAGACTGGGACGAGGCTGGCATGCTTGCCCTTGATCGGCAGCCAGGACGTGGGACAGGGCAGAAAGCCATAGGCGCTTTATGCAAAATGATTTTATCTGGCTCTCCACTGGGTCACAGAATCTGAGAGTGCACCATTTGGACCGAACACATTTCCCAGCAAGCTGGAAGGACCAAGAGCCAGAGCCTTGCCTGCACACCAGCCACCCCCCAACCTCCCCCGCCTCCAAAAAAAAAGCATCCCTCTGCGGCTGGCCTGGGAGGAGGCAACCTTCCTGTGCCTGCACTTTGCTCTTACTCTGGAAGCTTGCTGGGAGCTAGGCTGAGGCTCAGAACAGCTTTAGGGGACTTCCCAGGACTTCCAGGATGTGACAGGGTGTATGTGGACGAGTGGGTTTCGTTAGCCCCTAATCCAGGCAGAAGCTGGGGCAGTCATCCTCAGACTTTGACCTGAGATGGGCAGTGCTGCATACTGAAACCTGCAGCTCGCGGGGTGCCCATGCACGCTTCACGTATAGAAGCCCACTTCTCAAACTGTGCCTACCAGAACATCACACTGCCTCAGCTTCCTCTCTGACCAGGGGTGATTATAGGACATTTCGCTCAATGGCACACGAGTAGAAATGCTGTCTGCTATTTTGGGGTTCTATCCTTGAAGGGAAGAGGCTTGCTCTCTGTTTGTTCCTTTTTCTTTCTTCTCCTTTCATTGATCGGAACGCACATGTGACAGCAAAGGGCTGAAGCAGCCGTCTTTAACCCATAAAAGTGGGCAGCACCCTAAAAATGGCAGAGCACCAGCTGGAGGGAGCCTGAGTGGCTGACCTCAGATACAGGGGACTGCCATTTCACCTCTGGACTGCAAAATAGGTAAAAGGGAAAGAGAAATATATTTCTTTCTGATTTAAGCTGCTGTTATTTTTCCAGGAGGGATTACAAAAGTCAGGGAGGCTCTTTGGGAGCCTGTTGGGAATTCAATCAGACATCTTAATTTCCCCCAGTGTTTGGTCTTTACATGCAGACTCCTCAGACTGCAGAAGGGGAAAGCCCTTCCGTCCGAAGAATCTGATGGTACAAGGAGCCCCGCTCCTCCTCCGAGACAGGTGAGACGGACAGAGACCTTCTACCAATCAGTGTCACATTTCGATTAAGCCGCTGACAACTCTGATGGGCAGAGTGATCGGCAAACATCAGGGCATCAACCAGGGAAGTCTTTGAGGGAATGTGATTTATGAAGCTAATGTGTTTGGCTCCAGCATTCACAGCATGCCTGGTCCTGGAACCTGGCTGATGGCTTCTTGGCTCCCAGCACACAGTGCTTTCCCTGAACACTGCTGGCTGGCACCTGTGTGCTATCCAAGTTCAACCAGCAGCTTAGGCACTTATGGGGGCTGCATTTCCAAGTATCGGCTCCCAGCCAGGGCCGGCCCAAGGCAGGCACGTGCCATTTGTTGAGCGATGCAACCTCCTGGTCTCCTTGTAGTTTTATGTAACTTCCTGACGCACTGCAGGCTCTGTACAAGCGTTCATCATTCCTCCCAGTTAACCCTCAGGAGCCAAACTAAGTCCTCTTTTTTGTCCCCTCAAGTTTGGGAGCCCGGGCCTCTTGCCTCTCCTGGAGGTGGCACCCTTGCGCAAGGTGGCAGGGAACACAGTCCTGACGGCTTCAGGTAGAAACTATCTGTGGGCATTTAGAGAGGAAGCCCTGGGCAGAGACCCTGAGCATAAAGATCTGCTTGGCAGACATGGTTTTCCCTGGCCCTGGCAGCATGTCCCAGGTGTGTTTGTGGCACAGTCTCTGACATTTCTGCCAGGACCCAGTCATCTGCTCCTGGTGGCCTGGCTGGAGCCCTTCATTGGCAAACAGGCCCTAATTTGCCAATGCAATGTGGCAGGAAGAACTCTTTCCAGTGGCCCAGAAGAAGACAAATATGAGAATTCCAAAGGGGAGCGAGCACTGTGCTCCTCCTACCTGGAGATGGGTTTTGGAGCAAGGCTCCAAGGATAGAATTGCTGAGGCTGTGAGCCAGCGGGGCAGAAGCAGTTGGGCTCTTGCCACCCTTTCAAGTCAAGAGTCCTCCCTAGGGCTTTTATTTTGGAAGTGATGACTAGGTGCCAGGAAGGATGCAGGGGATGATCAGGAGAGGGGCACAGACATCAGGAGTCTCAAAAGCATGGCTGACCACCTGACCAGAGGGCTGAGACTGAGTCCCAGAATGACTGACTGCCTTCGTCGTCTCCCAACTTTATGAAATCTGCTGGCTGAAGATGAGGCAGAAGGCGGAGGGAGCCAACCCACTGTCTCCTCAGACTGCTGGCTCTCTCACTACAGTGAAACGCTAATTCCAGGCTTCTGTGAGTGACAGGCAGCAAGAACCGAACTCCAGTTTCAAGGTGGCCATAGAACCAGGACAGGTCTCCAAAGTCCCAGCTGGACAGGCAACATCAGAGTGTGTCTTGGGCAGAGTCCCTGGCCCAGCTAATCTGGGGCACTTCCTATGAGAAAGGAAGGGGCCCAAGGGACCCATGTAGGGCTGGGTAGGAGCTTGCCTGTACTTGTTGGCATCCTTCAAAGCTAGCTGAGCCCTGAACTAGAAGTGAGAGCCCATCTGAGGACCAGGACCACTGGCCCTGGCATGGGAAGGCATAAGTGGGCAGCCTAATGGCCCAGAGCCTGGATGTTGGAGGCTGTGGTCTGTGGCTTAGGGTCTTGTGTCACTTTCTGAACACACCCTGTAGCACTCTGAATGCCAACTATATGCCAAGGTTTCCCATGCTTCCTTGCTCTGCAGAATTAGGAAGAAATTGTGTGGTCCCTCTGGATAACGGTGGTGGGCTTATTTGTGTCTGATGCTCCCTGAAGGAGGGGCTTTGAGGAGGCCAGGGGGCCTCAGGGCATATGATCTAAGCCTATGGGGGTGGGTTGCACATAGGCTGAGTCCAGAAACCTGAAGTGGGGTGAACAAATGAAGTGGGGGAGAGGCCAGATGTAGGGACGCAAGGCATGATGGCCACAAGGCCTCCGGGTGGGTGTAGAGGTCTGAGGTGGGAGGCTAAGGTGGAGGTCTGCACCAGGGCTGGCCAGTACAGACATAGCTGGAGTTGCAGTCCAGGGTGAATCCTGAGCCCTGAAGGGCCCTGGGCCACCTGCAGTACCAGAGACAGTATGGCTGAGCTCAGGAAGACAGCCCAGGAAATGATCTGTCTTGAGGCCCAGGCCCTAGGTGGACCTTTTGGGTCTTTGTCCCTAGGGAGCCCCTCCAGGTCTGAGGCTGATGACGTACTGGGCTCAGGGTGTGTAGGGACTTTCAGAAGTGGGTCATGGCAGCTATTCCCCAGCTTTAGCTTGTAGGCCACAGGCAAGGATATTTTAGTGGATCTCCTGCTGAGCTCCCCGCTGGCTAGCTCAGAGCAGTCCTGCTCCTGTGTGACCTACCAGCCCACGTTTCCAGGTCCTGAGGGTGACTGAGTAGACCACAAGCACGCTCACATGCTGGCGGGGCCCTGACTAGCACTTGGCAGCCTCAGGGTCTTCTCCATCAGGTTGAGCCCAGCTAGGGGCAGGAGGGGTGGTGGCACCTACAGAAACCAGGATCCCTGCTTTCTGGATCCTTGGCCGTCTGTCTGTCTTGGTCATTTGCACCTGACAGATGCTGAGGAAAGCTCCGCTTTGCCGACGAAATGAAATCAACCCAATTACCGAAAGCCATTTGCTATTCAGGCTGGGGCACTGTAGCAGCCCAGGGCCAGCGGCCCGCTGCCATGCCCAGGGCCAGGACAGGCAGCCAAGGGTAAGAGCGGAGGCCAGAGCTTCCAGGTACTTTTCTGTTCCCTGCCTTGCCCCTTAGCCTCCTACCCTGCTCCTATGCGTGGCAGACACACTCTTGCTCCATTCCAGCTTATGCTGTCTTGTTCTCTGGGCCTCCCCTTCTCCATCTATTGTACGAGTCTGAGGTACATGCATGCCAGTAGGGGTGCGTGTGTATGGAGGTCATAGGGCAACTTAGGATGGGCGCCCTCAAACATTCCCCACCTTTTTGTTTTGGGTAGAGTCTCTCATTGGCTGGAGCATCACCAAGGAGGCTAGGCTGGTGTTTGGAGAGCTTCCAGGGACCCATTTGTCTTCACCTCACATATCACCACCTCTGCTGTGCCTGGCTCTTCACATGAATGTCTGAATCCAGGTCCGTATGTTTGCAGAGATGCGCTCTACAGAGGAAAGCCATCTACCTAGCCCCGCGTCTATACATTTGTGCCTTGACTGCAGTGTGAAAGGAATAAGTGACCGTAGGCATCAGAGGGCATGCCGTTAGAGCTAAATCCACAGCGTCACCATGGCTGAGCAAAACAGGGCTCCCTGCTGAGCCCCCAAGGCTCACCTAGGCAGTGCTGGCCGGGACACAGGTGGCCGCTGAGCCCCAGCTGAGCCCCCAGGACCCACCTGGGCGATGCTGGCCGGAACACAGGTGGCCGCTGAGCCCCAGCTGAGCCCCCAGGACCCACCTGGGCAATGCTGGCTGGGACACAGGTGGCCGCTGAGCCCCCAGGACCCACCTGGGCGATGCTGGCCGGGACACAGGTGGCCGCTGAGCCCCAGCTGAGCCCCCAGGACCCACCTGGGCGATGCTGGCTGGGACACAGGTGGCTGCTGAGCCCCTGACCCTGCTGATCCCCCAGGACCCACCTGGGCGATGCTGGCCAGGACACAGGTGGCTGCTGAGCCCCTGCTGATCCCCCAGGACCCACCTGGGCGATGCTGGCCAGGACACAGGTGGCTGCTGATCCCCCAGGACCCACCTGGGCAATGCTGGCCGGGGCACAGGGAGGTACTCACACATGGGCTTCAGCTGGCCGATGAGCTCCTCCTTTGTCCACTTCGCCCATTCCTTCTTGTCGGTGTTGATGGAGCAGAGGATGGGCCCACAGGGCTTGCCACAGTCCTCGATGGCCGGCACATTCAGGTAGTGTACCAGGACGATGTCGGGGTTCTGTGGGGAGAGCAACACTGGCAGCATGAGGGCACAGCGGGTGCAGATCATCCCCACACCGCCTGCGCGGCACTAGCATTCTGTGTTGGAACCCGGCGATGGCGTATGAGCCCATGCTAGGCGCTTGGGATGCCAGCAGCTTCCCTGGCCTCTAGCTACCATGTGCCATTAGGCTCCTGCCTTCTCTGGGGCAACTGGGGAAGGCTTCTGGCTTGATCCAGGGTTCTCAGAGGCAAAACTGCTGCTGAAGGAACCACAGACCTACACAGTGGCTGATAGACATGAAGCTGAGGACCTGAGCTGTGAGATGGAACTGTGTATCCTGGGAGCTTCAAGACACTGCGCCCCCTACCCCCACCCCTAGGCAGAAGTTGGCCCGCATATCTCACCCTCGCTGCTTAACAAACATGTGCTGGTCTCAGTCACGGGGTCACTGACGTGGGTACCCCTAGAGGAAGCAGCTAGAGGGGCTTGTTTCTCCAGGCTTGGGTCTGCTTGCAAGCCTGGGAACAGTAAACAGCGCATGCCACACCCCAGGAACCCCAGACAGCTTCTTCTAGTTCACTCTAGAGCTTAAGAATGGAAATGGCCATCAGCCCTAAGACTCCAGGCACATTTGTTTCCAGAGGGTTTGATTAAAGGGTCAGCCTTTCCCCACCATGCTCAATCCAGGCACACAGACACCCCTTCCTGCCACCAGTAGCTCTGACGGTGACATCATAGGGTTTCTTAACAGTTTGTTGCAGTGACTCTGAAGTCTTTGGGCAGTCTTCCTCCAATTCTTGAAAGAGCGGCTATTTGGTCATACCAGGCCTGACAAATGAATTAAAAACAACCATGGCAAGCTAAGAGTGGAGCTGCACATCCGTGAGGTTAAGCAGTAGGATTAGGTCATTATATATATGTGTGTGTGTGTGTGTGTGTGTGTGTGTGTGTGTGTGTATCTATATATCGTATAAGTATGCATGTATATGTATATGCTAAACAATGCAAAGCTCTCATGTCTCTTCACAATGTTCTTGGAAAAAATTGCTTAGCCTATCACCCTGACCAGAAAGTAATTCCTAAGCCACATTCTCCTGCAGCTTTCTAAGGAAACATCAAAACACTGAAGAAAATTCTGGAAAAGCCACGTTATGGGCCTTCTTCCGTCTTTGTGCAGTCCTGTACTTCCTGCCTGTCCCAAACTCAAGCTGAGGGAGTGGACAAGGTTCCCGGCAGAGGGAGGCCGAGTCCGTGGCTGCTGTTCTGGTTACGGTCAACACACGAGTAATAAATGAAAATATGAATCAATCAGCCCATTAATAAATAAAGACTCAAGACTGTACCATGACTGGTGTAAGAAAGGAAACTAGCATAATTTAAAAAGATTTCCAATAAGGGTTGAAACATGGGTTGCTTTTTTTTTTTTTTCCTTTTCTTGCCAACGCTCAGTTAACCAGGAAATTAAATCAACATGAACAGGAGCCTTTTCGTTAATGGCAGCTTTTCTGGATTGTGGAAATCACACTCCTTAATAATAAAGATAATCCCTGCCACTGTGGGCTTGATATGCTGTTTTTAGAATATTTTCACACACGACCATTGTTTCATTTGGGGCCCATGCAAGCCAGGGAGGCGGGCAGGCCAGGGCAGGGCACCCTCCCTTTGAAGAGGGAGTCTCTGTGAGTTGCTTGCCCAGAGCCCTGTGCCTGGCAAGGGACCCACCCGGGCTAGAAGCCAGGGCTCTGACTTTAAATTCATGTCCTGCCAAGACATCTGGTGGCCGCTTTTTGCCCAGCCTGACTGTTCTCCTATTTCATTTCACTTTATTCTTGCAATATGCCCAACAGGTGGGTGGGCTGTGTGGATGTGCATGCCCAGTGGATGGGGTGGCTGAAGGGTGGGTGGGCTGTGTGGATGTGCACGCCCAGTGGATGGGGTGGCTGAAGGGTGGGCTGTGGGTGGATGGGGTGGCTGAAGGGTGGGTGGGCTGTGTGGATCTGCATGCCCAGTGGATGGGGTGGCTGAAGGGTGGGCTGTGGATGGATGGGGTGGCTGAAGGGTGGGTGGGCTGTGTGGATGTGCACGCCCAGTGGATGGGGTGGCTGAAGGTTGGGTGGGCTGTGTGGATGTGCACGCCCAGTGGCTGGGGTGGCTGAAGGGTGGGTGGGCTGTGTGGATCTGCATGCCCAGTGGCTGGGGTGGCTGAAGTGTGGGCTGTGGGTGGATGGGGTGGCTGAAGGGTGGGTGGGCTGTGTGGATCTGCATGCCCAGTGGATGGAGTGGCTGAAGGGTGGGCTGTGGATGGATGGGGTGGCTGAAGGGTGGGTGGGCTGTGTGGATGTGCACGCCCAGTGGGATGCAGGTGACTCCTAGCCCTGACTTCTGCTTTCCCTGGAGCCAGGGCTTGACTGAGAGTTTTTGCTGGCACCTGGGCCTGGCTAGGCCGCTATGTTGGCTGCTGAGCAAGAAGAGAAAAGATAAGAGGAAGAAGGATCAAAGGCCAGCAGGGGCCAGCAGAGGCCAGCAGGAGCCAGCAGGCCACCTGGGGCTACCTCTGATTCCATCCCTGGAGGGAGCTTGGCTCTGTAGGAGGGAGCAGGAATGCCAGATGCCTGGGAGATGAAAGCTGTGGCTTTCTTCCTGTCCCCATGGTCTCACTGAGCACAGCCTGGGTGCCTGAGGTAGCTTGCACATGACCCAGGGGAGATACAGCTTACAGCTTGCGAAGCCTGTGGACCCATGCTCACAGCCTGGAGTTCCCGCATCTGGAAGGTTCCCTGAGAGTCACCTGCTACCTTCTGTACAGCTAGCCCTCCACCCTCTCTTTCATGACAGGTATAGGATGACTTCCTTCTCCACAAGGACTTTCCTGGCTTCTCAACTTTCAGTTTTCTCAAGGCATGGCGATTTGATGGACTGATAACTGATCAATTGATGGTTGTTTTCATGTCTGAGTGTAGGTCCCCTCTGGGTCTCCGGACAAGGCCCTGGGATATTATAAAGCCCCGGCAATGATGCAGTCATTCAAGTCTGTAGAGATGGAAACAGATCAAATTATGGCTCTGACTCTTCCCCTCGAAGACTTGAGGTCTGCTGACATCAGCGCCCACGAAGGAAGGGCAGGGAAGTGTTTATGGATGTGGATACTGACACATAAAGCTAATTATCTATCTATCTATCTATCTATCTATCTATCTATCTATCTATCTATCTATCTATCTATTGTTGCGTCTCATACCATAGCCCAGGTTGGCTCGTTACACAGCCTATACTGGCCTCAGAGTCACAGCAGTCTTCTGCCTCAACCTCCTAAGGGCTGAATCATAGGCACAAGGCACTGTGTCCCCCCAACCCCCAGCCTGGCTTTTCACTCTCAGTTGTGTCCACACTGCATAAACACACAGAGCCAGCTGCTGGGGGGCTCACTGCATTTCCCATCAACTTGGGGGTTCTCGTCAACTCCTTTCCAGCAGCACACACCAGCCACAGGGTCTTTTGCTAGCCTGCCTTTCTGTATTGCTTTCATGAATTAGCAGGAAGCCCAGCCCCTGGTGGCCAAAGAGTTTGGCTTGGATTTGGAAGAGGGAAGAGACTGGCAGTGCTGGGCCCCAGATTCTACCCCTGGGAGCCAGTGCTGAGGGTCCTTAGTGCACTGTTAAGTCCCTACTTCCTGGCTTGGGCCACTGTTAAAACATAGAATGCTTGTGGTATTTTGAAAATTTGGGGGCACACATCTCTTCTTGGCAATACTGTGGTTTTATTCATTAGCCAGACACTTTATGGGGTGTTCTTGGCAGAAAAATGTGTTGGCCTTAGCGTTCCAATGCATCAATTTCATGGAATGCTCATTTTAGTGTCACAGCAGTCCCTACTCTTGCCAGCTGTGATGTAGGCTGGGCTTGAGGGACAGCTCTGGGGTTTTCCAGGAAGCTTGAGGCTGCTTTTTAAAGGGAACATGAGCCTCGAAGTTCTGCTAGGGCTCTGAATGCCGGGAGGGGAGGATCCCGTGATGGTGTTGAGGAAGGCAAGTTGGTTCCCTCTGAGAGGGTTCCCCAGGCTTCTGGAAAGAGCCTCTTGGTGCTTGTAGCATCTCAACTGTAAATGGAAGCAGGACCCATCTCTCTCACTAGGGCTGGGGCTAGGACCCCTGCCTGGCCCCTGAAAGAGACTAAGCAGCCCTGATATTTTCAGTGGCCGCCCAAACCTAAACAAAACCTGAAACCCTTCCTGAGAGGATGAGCAGTGCTCAGCGCTTAGCACACAGGCCACCTGTGGGAAAGTCCCTGGTCCCACTGGCAGCCCAAGGCCACCCCCTTTTTCACAGGTCACAGACTCTTTGTGGTGGGTGGGTGGCAAGGTGCTGGGTCTTTGGCTCTCTGCTCACCTCCGTCCCTCCCTCCCTCCCTCTGTCCCTCCCTCCCTCCCTCTGTCCCTCCCTCCCTGGCGACCTTATCTTGCCACAAACCTGAAGCCTACAGATTCCTGGGTCCCTCTCCAGCCAAACTATGTCCACTGTAGCCCACTTGCCTGCAAACATCTCCTCTTATGGCCTCAGAAACACTTCCGGCTCTGTGTGGCCAAGCACAGCTTTGCACAGGCACACTTGACTCCTCCCAGGCTACACTCAGGGAAGGATGGCACCACCCTGCCCCACCCTCATCTGGGAGACCAGCTCTCCTTTCCCTTCTCCCCACCACTGTATTGTTGTCAACTGTGCCAGCTTTGCTCACAGCCAGAAAGATCCTTCCTCTTAGCCCAAGTGCCTAGGCAGCTGGAGCCCAAACCTAATCTGTGGGCCTTAGAGAGAGGCTCTTCCCTTGGGTCTCCTCACATCCTCTCCTCCTTGTTCCTCAAAAAATTCTTCTAACAGAGCAGCTGTGACCTAATAACTCGCTGGTCCTGAGAATAAAACACACACACACACACACACACACACACACACACACACACACACACACACACACACACTTCTGGTGTGGCAGCAAGCACACACTTTTCTCTCTATCCACCTTGCCTCCCACCCCCCAATACACTACACATCCCTTCATCCGCCTATACTGCTACTGTTGGCTGACATGTTGGGTACCTCAAGAAAGCCCTTGTCTTTGGAGTACTCAGTCTTAATAGGACTGTCTTTATCAACTCCCTCTCCTCAAGGCTCAGGGATATATGTGGAAGAGGAAGTGGGGAAGAGTTGGAGGTTGGTAGATGACTCTAAGGAGGCAGCACCATGCAGACACAACATATGCACATATGAGCTCAGAGATGGCAGCATGCACAAGAGCCGCACAGGTTCACAGAGACTGAGGCAGCACACACAGAATTGAACAGGTCCACAGAGACTGAGGCAGCACACACAAGAGCCGCACAGGTTCACAGAGACTGAGGCAGCACACACAAGAGCTGCATAGGTTCACAGAGACTGAGGCAGCACGCACAAGAGCCGCACAGGTTCACAGAGACTGAGGCAGTACGCACAAGAGCCGCACAGGCTCACAGAGACTGTGGCAGGACACACAAGAGCCGCACAGGTTCACAGAGACTGAGGCAGCACGCACAAGAGCTGCACAGGTTCAAGCCAGACAAAATCCCAGCACAGAGAAGGAGGACTGGACGCAGGGTCTTGCTCCTACGTAACCAAGAAGTTGTTTGCAATTGATACCGGCTGTGGAAGAGGAAAGCCAAGGCAAGGGATGCTCAGGAGGCCTGGGATGAGGCTGTTTACTGACTCCCGGAGTCAGAGCCCCTGAGCCCCCTGTCTGTATGCCTGACAGATGGACCTCGCTATGTAGATCCTGATTTTGGTTTGCTGTCTGCTTACTGGGTGAGCTCCAGGACTCTCCTTTCCCCCACGGTTCCTGTGGCCCTGACTATGACCACCACCATGCCCCCTCCTGAGGTGGAGCCCCTAGTTAGAAAGCTCATGGGGGTTGTTTGGGGAAAGGGGGATTGGAAGAAATGGAAAGGATTGGAAGGAACAAAGAAATTTCCACACAGCTCCACCCTCAAGTGCCAGGATAGCGGGGTGTGTGTGTTCACCACCAACTCTTGTAACACTAAGTTAACATGAAGAGGCTCTGCCCCAAACCTCCAGCTATCTATGCTCTGTCATGACAGCAGTTGGCTAGGGAGCACCAGGCCAGAGGGCTGGAAGTGACCAGCCGGCATGTGATTTTCCTGATAGTTCCTCACCAGCTTGGGAAAGGCCAGATTCCCTTGCAAAGTGCTAGCAAGAGAAATCCAAGAGAGGTCCAAACTCCATCAGCTCACAGCAAAACCTGGGCGTGGAGGACTTGTGGAAAAGGAGCTACAGAGTGAAAGAGCAGAGGGGAGAAGAGGAGACACTCAGCCTGGTGACCGCCATAGGATGAGCAGAGACTTGAGAGGGTGCCAAACATCTCAGCCCTTTGAGGGCCCTCAATTACTCCTGAAGTGAGCACCCACAACTAGACACCTCTGGTTTCTGAGAAGTGAAGGGTGGGGCTCGGGCCCCCCCCCCACATGGCTCATCACATGGCTGATTTCTCCAGTCATAGTGCTTATTCTATCAGAATGGGGGGACCAGCCAGTTCAACAGCCCTCACCTCACTTGGAGGGAGAGAAACGGCCCCTCCTTGACACACAAGCACTTACATTGAAGGTCTCTGCCATGACTATCAGAAGTGTCCCATACTCAGCCACAGAGAAGCGCGGAGCTAAGAAGGAGTTGTGGTTTGTACAGAACCTCCATGCACGAACCGCCCAGAGTGTCTGACAGGCCCTGGAGTCAGTTACGGGTGCAGGCGTGAACTAGTCATCAGAGAACCACCAAGAGACCCAAGTCACCAAGAGCAAGAGGCCTCCACTTGGCCACTTCCAGTATGAACTGGATTGCAGCTAGGGCCCCACGCCCTGGGGGGGCATCTCTTCTGCTTCTGCGGGAAGGAGGCTCAGAGCCGGCGCCCTTTGTGTAGAGCAAGAGGGATGGTGACGCAGGAAGTGGTTAAAAATGCAAAAAGTGGTTGGTTTTGATAAAGAAAGATGCAGCTGCAACATCTGTTTGACTCTTGTTTGCAGCTTCATCAACGCTAAGTGGTCAATAAATCAGAGTGGCATGGCGCTCCGTTTCTTCTGAGGCTCAGCCATTAATCTCGCGCCAGTTCTCATGAAAAATGAAGGAGAGAGGCTGTGTGATAGTGAAAATGTATACATTACCCAGAAAGTCATAATAGCATGTAATAGTGCCGCACACCTCCCCGCTTGCTGTGGGGGGGGGCTTGAAGGGGGGTGAACCCTAGAGGCAACGGCTTCGGGGGAGGGGACAGAGGGAGTAAATCAGCGTTGTTTGTGCCAAGAGCCCGTTGTGTGATCGCATCTGTCATATTAGCACCGTTTATGCAGATCTAGACGACCCTGTAAGCCTGATCTGAAGAGGCACAGCTTTCCGGACCCGTGTGCTTAATAACCAGCCGGGATGGGATCCCGTAAAACAAGAGTGTGGAGCTGGCAGATGGAGAGACAGGATTTATCAGGAAACGGATGGATGCCGGCAGCAGGCAGCTCAGGGCTGGGGGTGTCACCAGGCTGCATGGTAGAGAGAAGTCCTTCAGCGCACGCTGTCGCTGCCCCTTGCAGCCTGCCAGCTGGCCTCTGTGCTTGGAGTAATGGAATGGACTGGGGCTGATGGCTTCAGCAGAAAGGAAGCTGGCTCTCACAGTATCCAGCAGGGTAGGTCCAGTCCCCATGTCCCCACAGAGGCCTGCACACAGGCCACACGGCCAGAGCTGAGAGGACAGAAGAAGACCCTGGAACTCCGTCCACGTTCTGAGAAGGGTCAGGGATGTGGCACTTGTTGCTGAGGTCCCTTAGGGAGGACATAGGCTTTCCTAACACGGATCAGAAGGGATCCTCCCGTACTGTAATGCATATAATTGGCACATTCTAGGACCCTCTCTGGGTAGCTCTGGGTGCTGGGGCAGGACTGTTCTGTGCACCCCCCATGTTTTCAGAGATGCATTGAAGACAGCCTTGTGCTAGCCTCACCTTCAAGCCTCAGCTTGCCTGGTTTAGTCCTCCGAGCACCCAGGTGCTGAGCAATTGCTACCCCACCTGCACAGAGTGTATCTGAAGGGTGGAGATCCCAGCCCACCCTGGCTAACCGCCCCCTCCCCTCCCCTTTGCTCGGCCAGGGTTCCCTGAGGCTCATTGGATGGTGAGTGCTCCAAGCCCAGTGCCCAGGGATGCTGTAGCCCAGACACTTATTGCAGCCCAGGAGCAAGATCAGCTACAAGGGAACAGGGAAGTCAGCTTGAACACCTGTAACTTGGGGGCGGGGCAAAGATTGCCAAGGAGGGGGAAAAACGTCTTTGAAGAGGGGGTCTAGTACTCTTGGTAACAGCAGGGCTCCGTGGCCAACTGTCCTTCCTGGGAATCAGGTCCCCTGCCATATACTGAGTGCAGGACCATCCCTATAACCCGAGGAACAAGTTTTTCTGCCATTGTCCAGCAGGCTTGGGGGGAGCATGGCATGTGATCAGTAGGAGGCTGGGAGGTGCCTCTTAAGGCAGAGGCCAGTGCACAAGGAGCCCCCAGCCCCGTCTTAGGGCTGCTCTCATTAAGTGAACACACACGCAGGCAGGAGCTGGGCCGGCAGCCCTTCCTGCTTTCGAGGGAGGCTGGGAGACTTAATTAGTTAATGTGGGTAAAGTGGCCTGAAGATGAAAAACCCTGGGTAATTGCTGAGCGCTGTTGCTGTTGTTATTACACAATTACCAGAATTTTCCAGTCATGGGAATCTAGTTAAACAATTCCCACCTGTGTGTGGGGTTCTGGGATCCATGCTGACTGAGGGTCTGGCTGACTCTGACTCCCTGGTTGGAAGGTAACGGAGGAGAGGCACAGAGACATAGGCCACCAGGCCTGTGTGGATCCTGTCACAACCCGGGCACCCCAAGGGAAGTTTGTCTCTGTTCTAGAGCAGACAAAATCGCACAAGCATTAAAAAAAACCAAAAACCAAAAAACCAAAAACCAAAACCAAAAAACAACAACAACAACAACAACAACAACAAAAAAACCCCAGAAGGTCCTGCCTTCCTGGATTTCCCCAGAAAGTTCTACCCAGACTCCCAGAAGGCCAAAACAATCCAGATATATGCTGCTGGGGAGAATGTGCCTCTACACAGCTAGCCCTGGCTGTCTAGAGACACACTCCAGATGTTAGTTTATACCAGCTTGAGCAGGCTATGGCTTGCTTAAAACCCCAGGTGCTTTGGAGAAGAGTTGTCCAATCACATCTCTGAGCTTGCAGTGGTACTAAACTATTGTAGGTAGGTATTGAAAGAGCTTGAGGGGATAGTTTTGGCAGGCAGGATGGTGACAGACAGGTGAGGTGAGGCAAGGCAGTGGCTGGGAGAGTGAGCTGACTGGTCCATGGGTGGCCAGAGGTCCTTAGTAGTTCACACTGGCCACATGTTGCTGCTGGGACCAGCAGGGGCCCCGGTGAGAGGGCCTGAGAAGGAAGCAGTGAAGCCTGCCTTTGTTGGGGTGTTGGTCTGCACAGGTGAGTAGATTGATCTCGCAGAGGTGAGGGCAGTCCCCAGAAAATGGAGAGAAGATTTCCTTATTCAGACACAAAGAGAGATGCGCTCCCGTTTTCTTTTCGAGCGTTCAAAAGGAGCCGAGAGAGGAGTTGAATGCTTTGTTCCCCACAGTCCCAGTGCTAAGATTAAAGGTGTCCCTGCGCCCTGGAGTTCCAGGTCATTTCATCACAAACAGGCTAACAGGGGGCACAGTAATTGTACTCAGGGAAATGTGGGCTGAAAATATAGTTCCCGGACGCCTGTTCCCCAAGAAGTGTTAAAGATCAGGACATCAGGGTTGTCTCCCTCTGGATCCCAGCCCAAGGAGGCACCATGGTGCTCCGCGTTCCCAGTAGGGGAGGGATCTAGGGCTGGAAGTGTCCTGTTCCATGTCTGCACATCTGTTTTTTAGTTGCTAGGCACCTGCCAGGGATGCGTGCGGCTTGTGGCCCATGGTTGGTGGAGTCTGGGCTTGCTTGAATTGCTGGCTTGTGTCCTATTTGCCTCTTGTTCTTAACTTGAAGTAAGGATTGGTTTATTGGAGATCACTGTGAGGATACTCCCAGCAGGCCTATGGAGAAGGAGTCACAAACATCTGCAGGGGTACAGGGAAGTTCCTGGGGAGAAATCCGTCCCTGGGTATGCAATGCTGGCCAAGCAGAGGCCAGGGGGTGAGGCAGTTGGGTAGGCAGGTCTCATGAAACCCATGGGGTGTATGACCTCACCAACTTCAAAGAAGGGTCACCCGTTACTGCCCTATCCATGACCTATGACCTTCCTTATCTTTCCAACACCTCCATCTCGCCTCTCTCCTGGGACTCCATAACAGCTCAGAACCATGGCCTCAGTAGGTGGTGTCCCACAATCATCAGTTGCCTCCAGGGGACCAGCGTACTCTGGAGCATGCTTGCCTATCTCTCCACCTCTGGAAGAAGCCGGGCATGGGCCACTGTCCCTACCACATTGAGTGTTATCAGTTGCACCATTCAGGGCCTCGTGGCTCCACGGCAGAGCTAGGCATAACTGAGGCATTTGGTGGCCTGTGGATGGTGCTGTGTAGATTTTCTTTAGGGAGAGCACGTTCTTCACACAGGATGGCTGCCGTGTGTGCCTTGGCTGGTCAAGTTGAGCCTGCCATTCTCTGGCCCGTGGAAATTGGTTTACGGGCAGGAACTTAAAGCCCCCAAGAAGCTGCAAGATCCCTGGCCTTTGGCTTGGGCCACAGGGATGCAGGACTAGTTTTCTAGCTGGATTTAAGTTGGGGAGATGGGTCCCTGAGGTGAGGCAAAGATGTCTGGGGAAGAGTGAATGGGCTACAGAGGCCAGAGCTGGAGAACCCCAGTTGTTCACAGAAGACCCCGGTCTCAGGAAGCTACTGGAACTAGCAAGGGTCTAGGCAGCAGAGGTGGGATGATTGGGCATCTGGGAAGGAAATGGTGAAGGCTGCCTTCTGGAACCAACTCTCAACAGCACACGGACTCTCTAAGAAGCTCCCTGACACAGCCTCCATGGCATGGATGGAGTCTCTGGATCCAGACATGCCGGAAGCTAGCACGGCCTAAGATTGTGCAGAAATGTGAGCCCTTGAATCCTCTACTGCCGCTGTGGAGAGCCATAACTCTGAAAAAACAACGCACATCTTTCTCTAGGACCATAGCCCTGTCTCTGTACCATAGTGCTTGTGTGGAGGATGGGCGACCTCCGCCACTGTCCCCGTGACCACTATGAACCTGTGTGCTCCAGGTGCCGGGTGGTCAGCACGGCACAGGAATTGGCTGTTTAGTCCTCACAACACCCTCAGGAGGTCTGATTAGGACTCAGTCTCTGCACACTCAGGGAACCTGATGAGCTTGCCCGTGCCCCACCCTCTGAGCCCGGGTCTGTCAGAGGCTAAAGAAGGGTGTCTCAGGTGGTGGAGTTGGTTTGAATCTGGGTCCTGAGACTTCTAGATAGTCAACCGTGTCTCTGCACCTCAGAGTTCTTACCTATGTAAGGGAGCGATGACTCAGTCAGCCACGCGATTGCCGTTCAAGCTTGAGGATCTGAGTTCAAGACCACAGCCCATGTGTTGTATTAAAAAAAAAAAAAAAGCCACGGGGCTAGAGAGATGGCTCGGCGGTAAAGAGCCTGGTTGCTCTTGGAGAAGACACTGGTTCAGTTCCCAGCATCCACACGGTGGCTCGTAGCTTGTAGCCACCTGTAACTCCAGTTCCAGGGGTGCTGATCCCCTCTTGTGACTTCCACAGGCACCAGGCGTGCACGTGGCATGTGTACATACATGCAGGAAGAATGCTCTTACATAGAATAAAATAGATGCTCTAAAAGCCAGGTGTGGTGGTGTGAGGGCAAAAGGAGACGGCATTGGAAACAGCCCTAACTTTTCAAATGGGGCTCCTGATATCCCAGGCCTCCCAAAAACAATGCCTTGAAACATCACTACAAAGGCCTACTAAGATCTTATAGAACCAATATTTGCAGTAAAGTCAAACCAATTCAGACACTGCCTACTTGGGAGTTAATGTGTGAAACAGACGCCCACATAGGCTGCTTTATAAAGTTCTTTGCAAACACTGAGGAGGCTCGGTCACCTCCAAGATATGACATATGCAAGAAATTGCAGGGCTTTCTAGCTACTAACAGGGAGTTATTCTGGACTAACTGCCAACACAATCGCAGAGGAGATTCTTGGTGAGCTCCCAAGACAAAGCTACTTTATCTCAGGAGATAGCACCCAAGTCTCTGTGAGCTGGAGCAGTCATTGCTAGGCCGCACTTGCCACTTACCACGTGACTGCTGGGATTTGTTGGGGCGAGGGGTGTAGAGGAATTTTAATCCTGCAATGTGGCTAACCTGGCTGAAACACACATACACATACACACACACACACACCCTTAGCACACACCTTTAATCCAAAACAATGAAGGTAAACTTAGTTTGTGGAAGGAAGCAGTGAGGTTGAAATTTGTTTGTGAGTCTGGGGCAGGTCAGCAGAGGCAGCTGGAGCCAGAGAATGAGAAGGAGCCAGAAGATTACAACAGACTGCTGGAGTTAGTCTGAGACCAAGCAGAGCAATTCAGCCAGAAGCTGAGAGAAGCCAGTTTGAATCAGTCAGCTTGGAGAAGAGTTTGACCCAGAACTGCCAAGTTGAACCAGCTAGCCGGAGTTCAGAAAGAGCTAGAAAGGGTGAGCATACTCACCAGTAAGTCTCAGAGGCTGAAAGCATTCTAGGCCTAGATTAGATTATATGGAGGCTACAAGCTCCCAGGAGGAGGCCTAGGTCAGTAGACGGAGGTAGTAAGCCTCTGAGAGGACAGTTACCCCAGGGGAATAAAAGTTACTTTTACCCTGGAGGTTCACTTCTGGTCCTCTCCTGGATGGACCCAGGTCCTTCAAGTGCTTCTCTGGTGATTGCTGGGTACTTTGTGTATGGCTGGAAGATCATACAGACCTTGCCAAGCCCGTGGCTCTTGCTTCTCCCCAATAAAACAGGTTGATGAAGCAAGGAGGAAACAGGGATTATCTCTGCTGACTTCATCCACCTCAGCTAGTACAACTGAGCCAAGAGAGGGTGTGACTGTGTCCCATGTGGGCAGCAGGAGCATAAGAGAGGGAGCCATCTTTCCCCCTCCCCACAGCTGGCATCCTGCCCACCCTCTTTCTCATGTTCACAACCTCCCTGGGAGCAATGGCTATTTACCCGCCTCCCCCCACACACTTTCAAAACTGTCTGCTCAAGTGACATTCAGAACGGGGCTGGTTTCCTGACCAGTGTCTCCTTTTATGGTCTTGACTTTGCCAACAAACTTCTGGATGGGAGGTCCTTCTGAGTTGGAGAGGGGACCTGAATTTATCTCTGCAGAGTTCCTGCCCTTTTGCCCAGAGTCTCCAGACAGCTGCCCGGGGTGGGGGGAGGGCAGGAAGGTGTTTTAAACAGGGGAATCTGGGAGGCTGGGGCTTGGGCCACCTCCTGCTCTGGGAGGGGTCTCTGGAGGAGCCTCCACCCAACCCCAAATCTCCCCTGGCTGATGAGCAGCCTATGGAGCAGTTATAGGATGTTTATGCTCTGGCAACCATAGCAGTGAGATGCCAGCGGTGGTTTTAGAGGGAATCGTGGTGAAATTGGGCTGTCTTTTCTTTTCTTTTTTTTTAAATGTGGAGATGAAGCATCATCTCTGAAGTCATTGTGGCCCTTAACACTTTATGTCCTGAAAGACTGACTGGAGTTATCAAAGCCACTACAGGGCAGGGTTCAGATTAGAAAACGCACTTCTTCTTTTTGTTATTTCCTTTTTAAGGCCCTGTTTATCTTCATCCTTTCTCCTGTGGCTCCCTGATAACCCGTAAGCCTCCTGAGGTAATAACAGAGCTGCAACGCTAATGCCACAGGCAAAGCAGGAGCTGCCCCCTCTGCAGAGGGGCCATGTGGGCGCCCCTTCTTCAGAGCCCCTGCAGGGAATGCCCTCCCCAGTGGGGTTTCATGTTGTGAATATCAACGACGAGCAAGGCAGCATATATTAACCAGGAATGGTGGTGCATGCCTGTAAATCCCAACTACTGTGGAGGTGGAGGCAGGGCGATTGAAAGTTCAAGGCTGAGAAAGACGCTATCAGGAAATAAAAATTTAAAGGGGCTGGGGACGTAGCTCAATTGCAGAGTGCTTGCCCAGCATGCCTGGAGGCCTGGGTTCAATCTGTGGTACTGCAGGAAGAGGAGGAGAAGGCCAAAGTCTCAGCCATCCATCTTTGTTGCTGCCTCCTGATGCCAGGATGCCAACCCTGCAGGCAGCAGCAAGGTGAATCCCCAAGTCTCAGCCCTGCCCCAGAAATGTCATTTCTCCTATGGACTCCAAGGACAAGGATGGAGAGGTGTGTGTCTCCTGCTGGGAGCTGATGACTTCTCCTACTCCAAAGAACCTGCTTTCTCCTGTTTGCTCCAAGCGTCTCTGGAGCTTTGCTCTGAAAAGCCAAGGTGTGGCAGCACAGAGCCACAAAAGCTCTGACTCTAGGCCTTCACCTCCGAGGTGCTGCTGCTGCTGCTGCTGTTGCTGTTGCTGCTGCTGCGAATGTCTGCACTGTTGCTTGAGGAAGAGAAGCAGTGATGGGGGAGAAAACGGTGCCCTCTGTTTCCTCCGGCCATTTACCCAGCCTCACCTCCCTGCCTTGTCTCTGGGCCCTAACCCCATCTGACTGTGAGAGCTGCCTTCCAAGGCTCAGGGTGAGAATATCCTGTAAGCCGTGCTTTCTTGTGAGTGCCACCCAACTCCTGACACCAAATGTCTCCATGGTTTATCCAGTTCCCAAATCACGCAGTTCCCAAACACATTTCTTAGGCCCCTCGGCTTTGATGTTGGTACCATTCAGCCTGCTCTGTCACCTGTCCTTCCCATCATGTCTCGAGGTCTGGAATTTCACTACCCCACTACAGCTCCACCACAACACCATCCTTGAAGGTTTTCATGCCTTCTAATCAAAGGGAAAGTTGCTCTCCCAGGACCTCAAATGCAAAGCTGGGAAGCCCAGCCTCCTCTTCCTCATCCGTGGGCCGGAGCCCACATCCCTCTATAGACCCAAGGCCTCCTGGGATCGGACGCTAAGCCAGAAGCAACTTCACTAAAGTCTGTAGGCAATGAATCTTGGTTGGACGGTGAGTGGATGTTTGCTGAGCATGGGCCCTTGCCTGGGAGCCTCTGTGCTGGCATTGGGCATTGCTTTTGCAGGTAAGCCAGTTCAGGCCCTAGTGAGTGGCTTATATACCAGCCACCCATTGCCTGCACTCTCTTCTTCTCCTCTGGCAGTGTGGAGGCAGAGCAAAGGATGCTGTGAGACCCTTCTGGAAACTTCTACAGTGGGTATGCTAGAATAGCTTCCACTAGTCACTGCTCCCCATCTTATGTTAAACCATGGTAAGCAGTGCTTTTTCCAGGGTCTCAGGAACCTTTTGGCAAAGTTCTGTTGGTCACCATCAATTGGATACACACACACACACACACACGCACACGCACACGCACACGCACACGCACACGCACACCCTCCTTGGTTGAGGAACCTCAGCTCTCTCATACTGTTTATTTTCATGTCTCACCACGGCTGCCTAGAAGCTGAGAAAACACGCCGGGCTGAGGGCCTTGGCACCCGCCCAGGGTAACTGGGACACCCATGTTTGCAAAGAAAGCATTTGTGAAGTGTGAAGAAATCCTGAACAGAGCCGTTCAAATAGTGTGTTTAAATTTCACTCAGAATGTTCTATTTTGTGTAGGGGTAGAGTCCCCTTGGCAAAAACACTGGCTGGCATTTGCAAAGCACTGTTGCCATGGAGCCGTTAAGAGACACTAGGTACTGAGAGACGGCAATTAATCCTGTGGTTGGAGGGACACTGAGCCAGCAGCTCCTCAGGGAAACTTCTGGGAAAGAGGGTGCTAAAAGGCAAAGTTGAAAGAGGGCACTTTTAGACAAGTGTTGGCACGTGGCTTTTTAAAGAGACCGTGCGCATATGTGTCTGCATGTGTGCATATGTGTGTGTGTGGTGCTTGTGCGCTGTATGTGTGTTTTTGCATGTGTGAGTGTGTGTATGTATGTGTGTATGCATGTGTGTGTATGTGTGGTGTTGGTGTGATGAGTGTGTGTGAGTGTCTGTGTGTGTGTATGTGGTGTGTGTGCGTGTGTGTATGAATGTGTTTGTTGTGTGTATAAGCATATGTTTACATGGGTGTGTATGTGTGCGTGTGCATGTGTGTGTGTGTGTGTGTGTGTACTCTTCCCTGATGTCTAGGACTGAGGATGTAGCACCTAGAGACTTCCATCTCTGGCTTTCCTGTCACAGAACTTGCAAGGTCAGAGGGGCTTCTAGAAGCTACCCTGGGAGACTCAGCTTTCTCCTCTGCTTACCTCAGAGGCTAGTCACTCGCTCGCTCACTCGCTCGCTCACTCACTCACTCACTCACTCACTAGCAGATATCTCTGAGGAACTCTGAGGTGCTGAGGGTTGAGCTGGCTTTGGGATCTACTGTGGACAAGACTTAGCCTCTGCTGCCGGAGACTGAACATAAATACTTAAAGAGGGTGATTGTCGATTCCGTGCAAGGCTTTAGAAGCCAGCATAAGATGACAGGTTAGTGGCGGCGGGGGTGGGGGTGGTGGTGACAGGGCACAACTCTCCTAGGGCACTCAGAGCAGGGTGTGAGGAGAGGTGCTGATGCTGCCTGTGAAGTCATAGAGAAGCCACCTATGGGGAGACTCAGGAGGGAGGTGAAGGGCTTCAGGACCGGCCATCAGGGATGACCCTTGTAGGGCAGACACAGGCCCCTGGTGAGCATGGAGAGAGAGAGAGAGAGAGACAGACAGACAGACAGACAGAGACAGACAGACAGACAGAGAGAGAGAGACAGAGAGAGAGACAGAAACAGAGAGAGAGACAGAGACAGAGAGAGAGAGACAGAGACAGAGAGAGAGAGACAGAGAGAGAGAGAGAGAGAGAGAGAGAGAGAGAGAGAGAGAGAGAGAGAGAGAGAGAGAGAGAGAGAGAGAGAGAGAGAGAGAGAGAGAGAGAGAGAGAGAGAGCGCCAGGAGAAGAAGAAACAAACTCGCTACCGCCCTGCCAAATTAAAAGCCTCCAAATTATGTTAGCATTGACAGATGTGGTGGTGCATGCTTGTTAGGCTAGCATTTGAGAGGCCGAAACAGGGGCTTTGCTGTGAGTTCCAGATCAGACTGCACTACCATGTGAGATGATCTCAACAACTAAAAGAGGAGGAGGGAGGAGAGGAAGAATGGGAAGAGGAGAAGGAAGAGGAGGAGGAGGAGGAAGAGGAAGCTTGGAGTTCTGTCCCTGTGATCTGATAGGGACTGGTAAAAGCCAGTTCCCATCATGGTGGCCTTACGACTGACTTTCTTGTTCCTCAGCATCTGGCTTGGCATCGGGCCCAGAACCAGGCTTAGTAAATATTTGCTGAGTAAGTGAACTGGCCCGGGAACGCTTTAATGTTGAATGAGGCCCTCCATTGAAGTTGAGATTCAATCTCTCTTCAGAAGGCAAACTTCTGCTGGTTGAGATCAGATCACCAGAAAGTAAAGATGCAAAGAAGCTGCCCAAGATGAAACCGGTGCCCCCTGTAGGAAGCCACCAAGCTTGCTCTGCAAGAGTAATGTGCCAGTGGTTTGTAGAATGGAGGAAAGAAGGCTGGGCTCCAAGTGAGTCAGTTGCTTTCAGTAGTGATACCAATTCTGGAACTCAAAGCTAGAAAGTGTGCAGGGCTCTCTTGCTGTCCTACTGGCTGCTATGTGATGGAAGGAGCCAGACCTTGGCTCATGTCTGCCTTGGGCCACTTTAAACGCTGTAATGTTGGAGAAGTTACTTAATGTCTCTTGGCCTCCTGTGCCTCCCTGGCAAGGCGATCACCATGTCACCTCACAAACCCATGGTAAGGGTTATGGTGGTTGGCAATTTTCCTGGGCCCCCCTTTTTTTTTGTTTTTGTTTTTAGAAATAACTCCTTATTGGACAGCTGTTTTTAGAAAACCAAAGGTCAAGTGTGATCACAATGTCACCTGCGGTCTCCCAGAGAAGATGCCTCAACCGATCTCTAGAGACAAAGGGGAACCATGACATGGCAGAGCTCAGCTAGTGCCCAGTGTTGCTCAGCCAACCATGACCACATTGAATCAAATTACCTTCTCAAAGTGCTGGTACTGGGGCTGGTCCCCTTTGAGTGTCCTTGCTCTGCCTGGGGGGTGCACAAGCCTTTCCAGCCCTCAGCTAATAAGCTTCCTGAATGGTTCCCCATCCTCCTCCAGCAGGCTGCTGGTGAGGACAAGTGTTGGCTGTCGCTGACAGGAAGAGGAGCCTGGCCAGAAATTAATTTTTTAGTTTCCTATTAGCTTTGCAGTTAATTAACTTTGCAGGACAGTGTTTACCAGGGCTCCCACCAATATCAGTATCGATGACGCCCATGGATTCAGGGTGCCCTGTCTCCCTCCCTCTCTTGTGAGGCTGGTACCTAACTTAGCAAATAACTCAAAAGCCAATAGTAAATCCTTGGCACCCCAGGCTTCAGTCCCTGTGGGGAGCTCTCTGGTACTCATGGGACCAAGATAAGATACAACTACAACTGTAGTCTGTCTGGAGCTCCCTGGTATCTGATGGTGGCTCCTCAAAAACTGGTAACCTCTTGTCCTTGGGCCACCACTAGGAGAGGCTCCATGGCTTGCTTAGTCCCCTCTCTCCCTGCTGTGTCCCAGCCCCCAGCCAGTACTTAGTTGCCTCCCATGAACTTTGGTCTTGCGCTACAATATTCTGACTTTCCTCAGCAGCCATGCCCAAGTGTCCTGCTCATCTCACACCTGTCTCCCAGGCTGCCTCTGACATCTGTTCCCACTTGCTCCTGACAGAGGACCTTTGGCTTGGCCTCAACTGTCAGGTTTAATTTCTCAAGCAGAAGCTTCGACTCCTCTGTGGCTCACTCCAGAACACTGGATGCTCTTTAACTGAGAGCTGTAAGCTCTCAGCCTCAGCTGAAGGCCTCAAGTCATGCCTTACTGCCTGCCTTTCCTCCAGCCTTTCATTCCATCCGGTGCTATGGGATACCCAGTCACGATGGTTGGGCGTAGACGTGGGTGGCTAAACACAGTCCTGCTCTCTAATGGTGGTGGGCTCCTTGCCGTGATTGTTTGCTCTATACACCTGTGCATATTTGTAGGCGGCAGAAGAAAGTCCTTTGAACACATCGTGAGAATAGCCTGGCTGCATGCCCCACAGGGGTGTAGAGGTGGAGGCTGGGTTGCTCTTTATTGTCAAGGGCTTGCCCCGTGTACTACGGTGTGTTTCCCAATGCCACTGACATCCACCATGTAGTGCCAGTAGCATCATCAGATGATCACAGCCACAACACGTCTCCAGATATTTTCAAATGTCCAGCAGGAAGCAAAAACACCACTGCCTAAGAACCTCCAGGTTTCACAGTGGCCACAGAGCCTGCTCACTCTCCGGGTACCATGTTCGGCTATCAAGACTCTCAAAGTGATGAGGAGGAGTAAACTTGTCTCTAGAGGGGGCCTAGCTCTGGTCTATTCCGGAGAGGGGCAGCTTATTTCCAACTGCCTCTGGCTTCCTGCATATACATTTTTGTGAGTGAGCCCAACATTTAGGAAGCATATCCAAATGTATTATGGTCGGCTCTGTTGCTTTTTCTTTGCAGCATTTATTGCCAGCCCAGGCCCATCCTCCCTGGGTGTACATGAAGCGCCGGATGCATGTGGAGGAACCTGATTGGTCAAGTTTCTTCCTAAGTGCCCTTGCTGAGGATGCTTCGAAAATATAAGTCTATGACCTGAACAAGCTCTGGCCACTGAACAGAGAGCAGGGTTAGGACTCCCAGACCCTTCTCTCTCCTACACCTGATGTGTACAACAGGACCCTGGACAGAGCCCTATAGCCGCTAACCTTCCTGCAGCTCCCCAGGGGCTCTGTACCACCGAAGTCTGTTGAAGGTGGGGCTTCTCTTCCTGAGGATAGGTGGGTCTCACTGTGAGCCAAGACAGCAATGGTGATCAGTGGGGGAAGTGAAGGAAGGCCTCAGCATTTCTCCTGAGCATCCATCTCACATCACCTGCCTGTACTTTGTCCACTGCATTCTGGGAGAGCCAAAGACTTGCCAGAGCTAAGTATTCTAACCTTGGCTGCTCTCTGGCCTGGCTTCCCTAACATTTCTTCTTGGGATGCAAGCTTCCTCATCAAATTTGAACAAATCCCTCATTTCCCTGTTATATATGTAAGCCAAGATCAGGTGAAAATAGTATTAATTTTTCTTCTGGAGAAAAATAGGTATTTCTAAATTGCAAGTCAATAATGTGAGAGTTTTTAGACTGGCATGTGCAATTGGGCTGAGCTAACATAACTCAATGTCAAAGGAACAGGAGAGGATTTTAATTATATCATCACATAGTGGGAGAGGAAACTGGTTACATGGGAGGCAAACACACCAAGCCATAAGGTTCTCATGTAAATTACAGTGCTTGGCCTGACAAGGACAGGAGACATTTCTTCCTGTTTGATGGCGTTTCCTGATGTGTGACATCTCTCTCTCTCTCTCTCTCTCTCTCTCTCTCTCTCTCTCTCTCTCTCTCTCTCTCTCTCTCTCTCTCCCACAGCCCTGAAAAACTGGTAAATTAGGAAGGCACAGTGAAATATCATCAGAGCTGGCTGGGACTAGCTGCAAGGAGTGAGTCCCATGGCTGGGCCTTAAGGATGGTGGGAACAGAAACAAACCACAGCTCATCTTTGGGGCCCAAGGCTTCTGGCTGGGAGAGAACGACTCTACCAGAGGCTCAGGGTTGACACCATGTCTGATGAAGGAGGCCCAGAGGTCCTGGCTGGTGTGGAACCTCTGGTCCTTGCTGGAAGCTGCCCTGGCTTGGAGATAACTGGGCTGAAATGCTGCCTTTCTACCCACGACATAGCTCGCTCTTCCTTCCACCTTCCCTCACTCCTTCCTTCCTTCCCCTTCTTCCTTCTTTTTCCCTTCCTTCTTTCTTTCCCTTCCTCCTTTCTTTGTGTGTGTGTGTGTGTGTGTGTGTGTGTGTGTGTGTGTATCTCTGTGTGTAGTATGGGGTGTGTATGTTTGGTATGGTATGTGTGTGCGGTGTTTGTGTGGGGTGTGTATATCTGTGTGTCTGTGTGTGTATGTGATATGGTGTGTGTGTGTGGTATGGTGTGGTGCGTCTCTGTGTGTGGTATGGTGTGTAGGGTGAGTGTGTGGTGTGGTATAGTGTGTGTGTGTGGTGTGGTATAGGGTATATCATATGTGGTGGTGTGTGTGTGTGTGTGTGTGTGTGTGTGTGTGTGTGTGTGTCTGTGTGTGTGCATGCCTATGTGCATGAATGTAAAGACCCATGGAGAGGATGCCAAGTGTCTAGCTGTATATTTTCTGCCTTATTCCTTGAAACAGGGTCATTCACTGCACTTGGAGATAAGATGGCATTTGTCAAACTTCAATGATTCTTCTGTCTCAGCACCCCACAGGTGTGCATGGCTAAGCCTTTCACTGTTCAGTGCTTGAGCCTCAGACTCAAGTCCTCACTCTTACACCAACAGCCCTCTTATCCACTGAATCACCTCCTCAGCCTGCACATAAAACTTTCTTGAGCTGCTCTGTGCCAGGCTCTGGCAGTGCACCAATAGAAAAACAGGGTCCTTGTCCTCAGGGTTTAGGTGGAGAAGATGATGTGGTGACCATGCAGGCTCTCTGAGATGACACGGAGGGATGATGGGGATGCTGCTGCTGCTGCTGCTGGAGCAATACCAGAGCTGCCACGGGAGGACCACACCTTGCAAACATCCTGAAATCTCCATGAGGATCTACCATGGTCTGAAGCAGGGGTGGATCTTTTTCTTGGACCATGCTAAGAAGAGCTAGTGCCCATCCATGCCAGGCCCTGGGCTGCAGGGTTCAAGTGTCTCCTTGTGCCAGGTTCTCCCAGGAACCCCACTATGATTAGCCTCATTTAGGGGTGGAGGAGACAGTCTGAGAGAAGTGAAAGACTGCTTCTGTCACTGTCTGTTTTACATCATGAGTGAGAACATTTTTTCACTCTGGCTAACCTGGCCCTGATGCTGGATGGATGGATGCTTGAGATTCCTGACTCTGCAGTCACTGGACTGACTTGAAACCAAGAAGGTGTAGGGACTGGCGAGATGGCTCGGTGGGGTGAAGATGTTTGCCATCAATGCGGATGACCTGAGTTTGTTCCTCAGACTCACATGGTGATGCCGTGACATGTACAGATGCCCCCCTCCCCAAGCAAGTAAACACAACACACACACACACACACACACACACACACACACACACACACACACACACATTAGGAAGTGCAAGTTTGGAACATGAGAACAAATTTCTGTAAGAACATAAATCTCAGATTTCATGTGTGGCCAAAGTCCTCGGGGGTAATGTCACCACTAAGACCCTTACCACCTCTCTGTCACTCCAGTGGTGTCTATGTATTGTCAGATTAGTAGAGAGAGACAGTACTACGAGATTTGGGCACCTCATGATCCTCAAGGCCTTTTTTGCCATGCGGACAGACAGACAGCAGCCCTGTATTATGTGCAGGAAATACCTGAAGTGATTGCTAGCCCTTTGGGTCCCTTCTATACCCTGTGCTTCCTGAATAACCCCTGGCATTGTCAAATAGTGTCAGAGTTACTCTGTCCCTCCCAGTTTTGTGCCTAGTGCTTTCTTTGCCACAACGCACATTTGCATGTTGGAGCCATAGCTGAGACAAACAAGCCTGGCCTGGATGTAACGCTCTGATCCTGGACGGCTGATCTGATAAAGAAGACAGCTACAAGTGACTAATAGGCATGACTCATGTCAGCATGGACAGGCTCCATGGAGGGATGATTCCTGTGCTGGGGGCGGGGATGGTGTGAGGTTTCACCACCATATTCACAGCAGCATGCAACTTAGAACTTACGAGCTGCCTGTTTCTGGACATCTCTGCTCAATACTTTCAGATCACAGTTGGCCATGGTTATCTGAAAGCAGACACTGAAACTGTGGTCAAGGGTTATCTACGCAAGTGGAGTAAGAACCACAAGGTGCCCCTCCTAAGCTCCTAACAGTGTCCAATCATCCTCTGGGGCCCAGAGAGGATGCCTCAAGCCAATTCAGGCAGAGGTATGTCGGCATTCGGTCTGATGGGAAAGGATCGGTAGGCTCCTGGAGCTCTCCACCTGATTGCCTCGTTCCTTGCTGACACACTCTTCTCCCTTGGCCTGCTAGGGGCCCACCCACGCCAGCTCTTAGAGGATATCATGTCCTTCTTTCACTATTCTAGGAGCAAGAGAATGGAGCCCTGGGAGAAAGCCCTATGCGACCCTCCTGCACTGGCTCCCTTGCCTGGGGATGCCACTTTCAGCACTCTGGACAGAACACTGGACAGCCATCCACCCTTGCCCCATTTGGCCCTGGAGGGGAGCTGGTAGAAGAGTCTCTTAGGTATGAAGGACTATAGAACGACTTCTCTCCTGTAACTACATGGGCATCAGTTGCTTTGATGTCAGGAAACTGCAGATCCTCAGCAGCCTTGAGATCAAGGTCAAGGTCGCCAAACCAGCCCAGGGGTGAATCTCTTGGCTCCCAGCAGGCCCACAAGAAGGGCTAAGAACAGAAAGATCGGTGCTAGCCACATCTGGTCCCCAGAGTACAACCCTTCAAATGGTGGGGCGGGGGATGGGGTGGATTTCACTACAGGTGACATCTGCACAGTGGCAAGACTTATTCCAGAGACAGATTTATAATAAACAGCCTTATTTTATAGAGCCCCAAATATTTGCACAAAAATGAGCCCTTCGTATAACTTGCCCCATTTATCTCTCTGCTGTCACTGAGTGTATCTCTCTATTTTATTACTGTATCTTCTGGTCCCTCTAGCTTCCAAGTGTACCTCTCCTTTCCACAGTAGCTGTCACTCAGGCAGCCCTGTCTTCAGCTCTCCTTCACTTTTCTCCTTCGGTCGGCTAGGGCCCCACCCACACAAGCTCATACAGCAGGCGTGGCCTCTCTGGGGTACCCATCTCTCCCATTAGTATTCTAAGGGGCACCCAGCAATGGCCCGTGCAGAAGGGCCCATTCTCTGGGGCCATAACCTTCCTTTTCAGCACCCTGGACAGAGCTCTTCGTGGCCCTGTTTTAACGCACTTAGCCTTGCAGGTCTGGGCTGCCCTGTGCAGAGCCATTTAAGATGCCGGTCCTTCCTTCCTCATCCCTTAGCATTTCCAGTGTTACGAAGTAAACCCCAAGTGGTTTCTAACCTCCATGGCTATCCAAGACACAGGCTCAATAATAGAGCAAGCAGCGTATGGAAAAGGGAGCGATTTTAATTTCAAAGCTCTGCTGACTTTCATCGCGTACTCTCAAGGTTTATATAAACAGAATGCCCCGCTTGAAATATCACTTTGAATTCTGTCGGTGCCATCACGCCTCTAATAGGCTGCTGTTTTGGTTCCTCTCAGCAATGTGAGCCTTTGTGTTTCAATATTCAGAGGCACAAGGAAGCAAGAAAATTGTAGCTGGGAAGCCTGGGCTTGGTTCTTCATCTTCATCATTCAAGTTAAATTTGGCTGAATGGAGGGAAAATATCCTTTTAAAAAGGGTGGTGAATAGGAAAAATAATCTCTTACATTTACAAAACAGTAGGCATTTTCAAAGCCCTCCCACATTCATTATCTTGTTAGATTTCCCCAGCAATCTGGTACAGAGCACTCTACAGATCGCTATGGTGGGTGTTGGCTATGAATGGCAGGTCTCAGAAGACCTTGGTGAAGAAAGAAACTGAGGCTGGGGAGTCAGGGACTAGTTGGTCACTCTGTGGTGGCAAAACTGGGCAGGGCTGGTCGAGGACAGGACTTGGCAATACCAACATATCTCTTGGCACACCACCTCCTCTGAACCTCCCCCACATCTCCAAAGTTCCCGTCAGACAGACTTTCTCCAAACCAAGCAGCTTTGAGGATGTCTTGCCGGGGTTTTTCTTTCTTCCTTCCTTTCTTCTTTTTCTTTTTCTTTTTTCTTTCTTCTTTTTCTTTTTCTTTTTCTTCTTCTTCTTCTTCTTCTTCTTCTTCTTCTTCTTCTTCTTCTGTTTTTCAAGACAGGGTTTCTTTGTGTTGTCTTGGCTGTTCTCAATTTGTTTTGTAGAGCAGTCTGGCCTCAAACTCACAGCAATCTGCTTACTTCTTCCCAAGTGCTAGGACTAGAGGCATGGGCCACCATGCCTGGCTCTCTTTCTTTTTTTTCTTTTTTAATTTTTATCTATCTATCTATCTATCTATCTATCTATCTATCTATCTATTGCTCTCTTTCTTTTTAACGTCAACGGCAAAAAGTAGAGTCTCCTCCCACACAGGAATTTTTTTTTTTTTTTTTTTTTTTTTTTTTTTTTTTTTAGCAAGCAGTTGTGCAGGAAATGTCTGTCTCTGATGCTCATCTGCTCAGGTGACCTTTGCAGCTGTGAGATGTGGTTAAGGTGCCACATGGTTGCAGTACGACCACACATGCACTCAGGACCCAGCTCTTTGTCACTCTGTCACATGTTCCTGCTTGTTTCCAACAACAGTGCCCATCATCATCTAGAGGGAGGGCTTGGGTGGAGGGAGGACTTCCTAGGGGCCAAGTTCTTGGTCCCCTGTCTTCTGAGCTGGTTCTCACTTTCCACCTTTTTGCGAGATCCAGGAAATCAAACTCAAGTTGCCAGGTTTGTACAGCAAGTGCCATAACCCATTGAGCTATCTCTGTGGGTCAGGGCCTAACTCTCCAAAGAGGTGTAGGGTAAAAACCTGTGCAGCAGGCAAACTGCACTATCAAGAGAGCAGCACCTGTCCCATCTTGAAGGCCTGATTTTCAGTGGCTCCCCCTCCCACCCACCCCCCATCCCCTGACCCCACCTCCTCTCGGCAACATTGACAGCTCCTGACAAGCTGGCAAAGCATACACATCTGGAGCCAGGGCTTGTGTGTGTGTGGAGGGGGCCGGTCAAGGTGAGAGAGGAAGACAGGAGCCCGGGGCCAGGGTGTGCTAGGGACTTATTAGATAAGCCTGTTTTGATGTTCTCGGCTGAGCCTGGACTGGGCAGGTTGATGGCGAATTGTGGCGGGCTCCGTCTCTGGGGGGTGGTGTCATTTATAGGTTCTTGAAATTTGTTGCTGTTGATAACAGTGACGAGCTATAAACATCCCCAAGTGAGGAATGTTAATAACGCAGGAGGCATTTTTTAAGTGGTGGCTTTGGGGAGCCTTCAGCACGTCAGTGCCAATGGGCCGGCTGTTGTCACTGTCATATATCTGGGAAGTTATTCTGGGAAGGTCGTGTGGTGACTCCATTGTCATTACATACAAAATATTTCAATTTTCCAGAATAGAGTTGGCTGTGGCACCAATGAATCTTCATCTCTTCTCCTTTTATGTCCCCTGCTTGTCTCTGGAGTCTGGTTTTGTGTAAAACAGAAAATAGGCAGTTCTGGTTGGAATGGGCACCTCTGTACAGCAGAGCTGTGGTGAGCTGGGACCTGAGTAGAAGATCAGAGATGGGTCTCTGGGGAAGTCCAGCTCCCCAGATGGGTCCAGTTGCTCCTCACACACATCTGACCTCAACTGGACTGTTCCCTGGACACAGCTGGGACCTTCAGCCTATAGTCTTTGCTTCTCTCTTTGATTCTTGTGCAAAAAAAATCCTCTCTTTCTAGCACCTGTCAGGACCAGCCCTCCCCCAAGGCAGTTGCCCTCTCCTGACTGAGGGTCTGAACAGTGGGTGTGATTCATGTTGCTCAGCCCAGCTTCCTTGTGCCCCGGCTCCCATTTCCCACATTGGCAATGGGCTTAAATCTTGTTCCAGTTAACCTGTTGTCAATTTGTCATCACCTCCCCACGGGCAAGGACCATACCATATATACTCCCATAGGCCCTAAAGTAGCTGGCTGCCTCTGTGCTTCCTGCCTCTTGTCCTTCAGAACTGATCCCCCAATACTTCTCCACACCTCAACGCCAGCTCCCTGCATGTGAAGACCACCAGGGCTACCAGCCTGGACTGATTATGTCATGAGCCCAGACCCCACCCTCCTCCTTACTCTCTAGTGAGTCCGGCACACGCCACACCTTGCACGCATGGAAAGACAGAAGAGTGGCTCAGCTTAAATTCTGTTCCTGAGAGGAACTGATGACATGACATGATGACAGAAGCTGGACCTCTGAGTTAGACAGGACGTCACAAGCCTCCCTGCTGGTCTCTGCTGGTCCCTTTAATCAATGGGTTACAAGTCTGGAGAGGACCTGATGGGTGCAACGGAGATACTTCTCTTTAGAGACTATCCTGAAAGGAAGACGAGGCACATGGGATCATCAGGAAAGAATGTCTCAGCCACACATACCCTGATTAGGCTCAGGCCATGGATCCCTCTTACTTGGAAACCTGACTTGGAGGCAGAACCCTGTTCACCTCTCAGACCTTAAGCTGGCCCCTCTCCCCTGGAGTCAAACTCTTTAAACCTTCAGTGAAGGATCCAGCCCCCAGATGTGCAGAGGAGACAAGTGAGGTGCTTGCCCAAGGCACCAAACGTAAGAGGGGCACTGTGGTGCCTATCGACTATATCTAGAATCAGCTAAAACCCAGGCAACTGGGCATGCCTGCCCACACCTGGAAGAAGGGAGCCTTTGCTTCTTACCTGCTTGCCCTCAGCCTCATTGGCATGTTTGTCTTCTTGTAGAGTCCACTTCTTCAGGATTCTAACATAGACTGAAATTAGCAGCTCTCTTGGAATCCTCTTGGACACCACCCCCAGATTGAAACTGCTGAGTCATCCGGAACACACACACACACACACACACACACACACACACACACACACAGACAGACACACAGAGTATATATTTATTCTATCAGTTCTGTTCCTTTAGAGAACCCAAGTAAAGATTGTGGTACTAGAATATTGTCCACCTGGTTCTGGTTTTAGAGTCGGGGAGAATACATAAACAAAGGGGCCGTGGAGTCCTTTTCCATGGTGACCGAGAGTCACTGATGCTAGGTGCTGTGTGGCAGGGCAGTCCCTGCATTGAAGGCCCTGAGAAGGCGAGAAGCCCTGAGAGGCCATTGTGTGAAGCTGTGAAGGTGAGGCCTGAGCTGTGTTGGAGACGCTGAGGTGGTAGAGATGCCAGAGCCACAGGCTGTCTGTGAGGAGAGCTGAAACAAGAGCAAAGCCAGCTGAGAAAGTAATGGATCCCACAGGCAACAAAGCGGTGGAGCCATAGAGGCCAGTGGTTCTCAATTTCCTACTGCTGCAACTCTTTAATACAGTTCCTTATGTTGTGGCGACCCCGCCCCCAACCATAAAGTTATTTCACTGCTATTTCATAACTGTTATTTTGCTACTATTATGAAATGTAATATAAATGTCTAATTGCTGGGGGTTGGTCTGATGCTTAGAACTCTAAGCTAATTACTGGCCCCCAAGATCTGGTTACTTCCCAGATGGGCAAGTTTTCATGTACACTCGTCCCTCTTGTGTAAACCTTGCTTCGCCTAATTTAAAGTGATTGCTTAATAAAAAAAATGCTGATGCTTGGGATTTGGCAGTAAAATGGTAGGTGGACTTTGGGGTTTGCAGGCTGGGGTCAAGGGACCACAAGAGGAGTTGGGGGTGGGGAAGTGACAGAGGATGGACTAGGAGGTCACAGCTGGAGGAGGTCACAGCTGGAGGAGGTCACAACTGGTGAAGGTCACAGCTGGAGGAGATCACAGCTGGAGGAGGTCACAGCAAGAGGAGGTCATAGCTGGAGGAGGTCACAGCTGGAGGAGGTCACAGCTGGAGGAGATCACAGCTGGAGGAGGTCACAGCTGGAGGAGGTCACAGCTGGAGGAGATCACAGCTGGAGGAGGTCACAGCTGGAGGAGGTCACAGCTGGAGGAGGTCACAGCTGGAGGTCACAGCTGGAGGAGGTCACAACTGGTGGAGGTCACAGCTGGAGGAGATCACAGCTGGAGGAGGTCACAGCTGGGGGAGGTCACAGCTGGACGGAGCAGATCAAGCCCAGCAAGGATGACCTATTGGCGAGCAACATGGGTTGTGTAGCTGAGAGGGTTGAAATCTGTCCAACTCCAGTGCTTTAGCTTGTAAAATAAATCACAGTTTCCCTGTGTCAATTATTTTGAAAGCTAGCAGGTTAAAGAAAACTGTTGCTTTATTAGATAAACTCACACATCTAATATGCTGGGGTATCTGACATGCGACCCCCAAAGGGGTCACGACCCACAGGGTGAGAAACACGGATCTAAAGCCCTTTGATATCTGACATGACACTATCAGATCTGAAGTTTTCCTTCTGGGCTTGGTCTTGCAACATTTCCCCACAATATCCTCATCACTCGTCTGCCGGCTCCCCTCCACCGCCCCCTCCCCCCCGTATTTTCTGCCGCTGTGCGTTGAGAAGATGTAATTTGCTTTTCGGTTTTACAGGAGTTAAAGTTAAGAGAGGGCCTTGAGTCTCAGAAGAGGCTTTGGACTTTTAAATAGCTTTGAGAGGCGAAATGCAACTTTTGTACTGTGACGTAGTCATGAGGGTGTAGGGGGTGCAGAATAGAGTGGTTTGGATGAGCCAGGCACCTGTACGTCCCAGGCACTGGAATACTTTGGCCAGGGTTGGTCACTGTTTTGAGGAGGACTAGAGGTGTGGCCTTGCTGAAGGAAGTCACTGAGGGTGGCCTTGGAGGTTTCAAAAGACTCAGTCTTGAGTTCTCTTCTGCTTCCTGTTTGTGGGTCGGATCTGCGCTCTCAGCTGCTGCTCCGGCGCCATGCCTGCCTGCCGTGATGGCGATGGGTTCCCAGTCCCCCAGAACCGGAAGCCCCACGTGTACCCTTCCTTCTATAAGTCGCCTGCATCGTGACGTTTTAACACAGAAACAGAGATGTAACTGATATGTACCGGAAACCCTTGGTGTTGCAGACGGGGTATGATGCAGTGTTCTAAACCACTGGGCCTGCTGCGAAAAGCGCGGTTAGAAATGAAGCCGTGTTTTAAATGGACAGGATCGATATCCCGCCTCCCTCCCACTGTCATGCCTGACTCCCCTGGGTCCCTGACTTTGAGCTGGCAGCCTTGAGTCATCCTACCCTGGGCCCTCTCCCTCATAGTGCCCCAGGATCCCCTTAGGAGGAGGGACAGTTATTCTCCTCGCTTTCCCAGATACTCAGCGAGTGAGGTGACTTATTCAGGATGCCCTGGGTGGTAAACAGCAAGGCTGGGAGCCCACCCGGGCCCTGGATCTTGGCCACTGAGCCTCACTATGGCATATGGGCTGGCATCCATGCCCGGTGATTATCAGTTCTGAGAGACATCTCTCTTTGCTTTTCCCCACCTTGGGCCTCTCTAGGGTAATTTGCCCTTGAGGTGCTATTTGCCCCATCTTGTGTGTCTACTCATGTAGGCAAGGAATACCCCGCCCTTGCTATAGGGAGCTTGAGGAGCATTTAGGAAGAAAAGGGAAAGCTGCCGCCTTCTCAGCTGGAGCTGGTTCCTCTTCTAGGAGCCATTGAGCTGTGGCTCTGATGGCCTCCGACTTGTCCTCTCGCCCACTGTGTAGCCCCTTGGGAAGCCTCACCTCCATCAGAGTCAGGCTACAGTGCCTGGAGGGTGAATGTTGCCGAGTTATACAGTTAACTCAGTGGGTTGCTGCTCTCAGAAGGAGACTGAGGAGAAACCAAAGCCTGATAGAAGGTCACGTGGCCAGGAGCATAAACTTCCTGTTGCTGGGATCAGCTATCCTGAAGGAAGCAACTTAGGGGGGAAAGGGCTTATTTTCACAGTTCAACCTTATAGTCTGTCATGGCGGAGAAGTCACAGTGACAAACACTGGAGGAGGAAGCCAGTGACATGGCACCTGGATCAGAAGCAGAGTGCTGAACACACACACACACACACACACACACACACACACACACACACACACACACACACAGCAGCATGGTCTCTCCTTTTTATTTAGTCCTGGCCAGCCCGCAAAATGGTGCCACCCAAACTCAGCCTGGATCTTCTCATCTCAATTAACCTAACTAAGGCAATCCCTCCCAGGCGTGACTGCAGGCCAATCCTTCTGACAAACCAAGACTCCTTTCTCAGGGGATCCCGGACCTGCCAAGTTGACGAATGAAACTTAACCTCCACACTCGGTTCTGTTCCAGACACTGCTCAGTAGGACATCTCCACACACCCTTGTCATTGGCCTGTTGCAGAGCTCAGTTCTGTGGGCATACCATGGCCACGGTCATCTTCAGCATCAGAACAATTTGTGACCACCCGCAGGAGACCCTCACGGGTTTGGGCCCTCTGGCTCACAAGGCTCCAGCACTCCCCCCAGGATACCGAAACGGTTATGTAACTGTCTCTAGTTTGCCCGTTTTCCTGTAACTAACCCCAATTAAGATCCTTGGTTCACCAAGCTACACAGGGATGATCTGTTGTTGGTGCCTTGTCTGGCGTGAATAGATGTTTGCTCGTATCTCCTCAAGAAAAATCAGCAACTGACTAATATTTACCAAGTACAAAGTCAGTCCCAAGAGTCCCGAATGGGAGCCCACCATGTGGAGGGCACCCAACACATCCTCCCAGAAGCCGGTCCACACAAGGAAGGCCAGAATTACACTCAGATGCCCAGCCCTTCTGAGAGAGAGAGAGAGAGAGAGAGAGAGAGAGAGAGAGAGAGAGAGAGAGAGAGAGAGAGAGAGAGAGGCAGTGACAGAGACAGAGACAGAGAGAGACAGAGACAGAGAGCACCTGCCAGCAGGTGGAGGTGGCTCACCCGCCCCCCACACCCCGTGGCAATTAGTTTGCTTGCAAGCCAAGAAAGTGCAGTGCTATGCTGCCCGCCAGCCCAGGGAAGGAGGCTCGGCTCTTTCATTTTACAGATTAGAACACGAAGGTTGAGAGAAGCCAGTTACAGCAGCAAATTCTACCATCGCTGCACTGGGACTATGCCCGTAGGTTAGGCCACTCATCCTTTGGTGTCTTTGCTTAGAGCCCATGCCTTTGAGCCTTATGTATAGAACAGGGAGGCTCCCAGAAGCATGCTGACCTGCTCGAGGTCATTTCCTCTATCAGTGTTGACAGTCAGGACGGGATCAGGGGATGTGACTCAGGGTTTTTGCTCTAACATCCTCCACAAGGTCACTGGGGTGTTGTGGCAGCTGCGACTCTTCTGCCTTGCTCTGCAGTCTGTGCCGAGGACCAGCTCACTCAGCAGGACTGGGCCTGGGTCCCCAGGGAGGGCTACAGGCCCCTGTGCATCCCCAGGGGGCAGGGAGGCAGCCCCAGCTTGCCTCTCCTCAGCTTGCCCTTCAGAGGGGCTTTGATTCGCTGTTAACCTAAAGTTGAGCAGAGCTTCATGAATCATTCATGAAGATGCTCCAACGAGATCATTATTTTGAGTGTCGAGTGTCAGGAAAACAGCGTCTGACGGGTAAACATGATGTCTGATGACAGAACAGCCGATGGGGTGACCCGGCAGCTGGGCACCTGCCATGCTACAGGGAATTTTTAAACATTAAAAAAAAAAATCCCATTCTGGCTTAGAGAGGAGCAGAGCCTCGTTGCAACCCCCCTGTGGAAGCAGACGCAGGTGTGAGTGAGATGCAGAGAAGGGACAGGGTGTCCTGAGAGTCCAGACTGAAGTGACTAAGTGCAGCCCCGCTTGTGTGTGGGGGTGGGGTGGGGTGGGGCAGCTGCAGGAAGAGCCAGACCACAGCCTGGCTCAGTAGAACAGCTACTGCCTTCCCTTGCGACTTCCCACAGAAGGTCATTCTAAAAATGACCGGGCAGGCTTACGCTGAGGCCCAGCCTCTTCTGTGAGACCTTCTAGTCCAGCAGCAATTGGCTGGACCTGTGGCTGGCCGAGCCCCTGGGACCTTCTGGGGTTTCTGGCCATGTCGAAGCCACTTTCCAGCAGATGACAGATTGTCGATAACCTCACTACCTGCATTATTTAAGCAGAACAAGGTGAGCTTGCCCGCACCCTGGAGCTCAGATCAAATTGATGGCCAGCATAGAAGCTACAGACAATTAGACTGTTCCAAAGAGACAGAGATGCCGAGGGGATGGGTGTGGGCCCTGCAGCAGGGTGGGGCTGTGTGGTCCTCTTCTCTGTGGACATAGAGGCCTTGAGCCCTGGCTTCTCTCTCAGCCTCTCCATTGAGCCTTGGATCTTTGTAAAGAGGGGCCATGGCTGGATGTCAAGGATGTCAAAGACAGGTGCTTGTCTTAAGAGGAAAGACCCTAACCTTGGACCCAGGAGGCTCTATCCTGCCTCTGGTGACTCGTCCCCTTCAGGGACTTCAGAGAGTGTCTTCTTACTCCCAGTCCTTCACCTCTATAGCAGTTAGCGGACTGACTGTCACATGCTTCTGTCCTCTTACAGACTGGCACCCGAGAGTTTAATCAGAGGCAAGGCGGGAGAGTGTGTCCCCTCCTTGGGGTAGCAACAGCAATGGCAGAGGGCGAGTCCCTGCAGCAGCTTGGGTGAACTAGGAAAGACTAGCCCACAGACTTTAACCACGGAGCGCAAGGGGAAGGTTGTTGTGTGTCTTCCCTCCTCCCCGCCGTCCCCCCCTCCCATACAAGGATACTTTTCCAGAACACCCCCAGGGCAGAGGGCTTGCTGCCTCCCCTCCTCATTTGCCATCCAAGGCCAATGGGGTTGCTTCATGGTTCTCCCTTAACCTGAGTCTAAGTTTGTTTCCCTAGAGAACCCACCGTGATTGTGTCTGCAGATCTGTAGAGAACAGGAATTTACTGCCGAGGATGCTACCTTTAAGATTTGACGATAGATCCACGTTACATAATCATTTGCACATCTGCCTCCCCATCTATCTATCCAAGGGCCCTTCTGTCCATCCTCCCACTTAACCATCCTAATACTCACGTACTAACTCCCATGAGCTGCCCATCAACTCATCCTCCTACCCACGTAACTGCCCATCCCTCCATCTCTCCCCCATCTCCCAGCTCACTGACCCACTTACTTTCTTTGCAGCCATCCACACATCTACCTACTAGCTCTCCCCATCAGTCTGTCCCCTGCTCATCTACCCACCTGTCTACACAGCTGTCCTTTCAGCCATCCACACACTTGCCCACGTGTCCTCCCATTCTGCTGCCTGTCCTCCGTCCATCCACTCACTGGCCCACTCACCTAGCCTTCCGGATAGCCACACACCCATCCTTCCTTCTGGCTCGTGCATATAGACTTCGGCGGTTAGTGCTGAGGCGGGTGTGTCCCACTCCCATAGCAACCTAGGTGCTCCCAGGAAAGAACCCAGTCTCCTCCCCAGTCATTCCCGGAACTGCAGCCCCCTCGCCCCAGTTGGCCCTGGACACACCATTCCTGTAGCCTGCCTGTTCTTCCACCCAGAGGAAGCTGGCGAGATCGTGTGTCTCAGGGTCTGAGGCTGGCGTAGTAGCTTTTTCCTACCTCCCTGTCCCTGGAGAGCAGGGAATGTCTGCCTGAAACTCGAAATGCACTCTCCCAAGCTCTTTCACAGATTGTGGGTGTTTTTCAGCATGTGAAAAACCGGCTTAGACAAGTCCCTGGTGGGCTCGGTCGGGAAGTTCTTTTGGACACTTAAAATCTCAGCCTCCAAACACAAGGCATGCTGGAGGTAATTGTTCAAGGAAATCAAAGGGACGCAGATACAGACAATTTCTGCTGTTTTATCAGCCATAGACACAGGTTACTTTTCATCACACTGAGATCCAAGAAAGATTAAAAACTGGAGGATTGATCCGAGCCTCTCCCATGAGGATCCTGTGCTGGCAAACCAGTACCATGTCAACACAGCCATTCCCTGGCCTGAAACAGCCGTGCACATTGTGGTGGCAGATGTTGGCCTCAAACTCTCTCCCAGAGAGGCTTCAGCCATCTTTGATGTCTGACATACCTTTTGCTACTTCCTATGGGTGTTCCGGCCTGTGTGGAAGGGGCTATGCCAGGGCTGGGAGGCCTGTCCAGGATCTCCAGTGTCTATGGTAACCGAGGCATCCTATTCCCTGCCCAGGGACCAAGGGCCACGTTTAGGTTACTTTGTGTGGTGATAACAAGTCTCCTATGGGAGACACGCCCTTTGCTGAATGAAGGCTTTCCCCTGAGATGGGAGACTTGGGGTGGGAGATGACTGACCAGGTAGGGCAGAGGTCCCAGGTCCCACAGTGCCATCAGAGGGCAGCCCACACCTGTTGTTAACCGTGCATGCCAACGTGTCGAGGCCACAGAGTCCAGCCTCGTATTTCCCTGCTCTGAAGTAGTTCTTTGAGGACACTAGCATCTAAAGCAGTGGACCTTGGGTAAGCAGGTGCCTTCCACCTTGTGAGTGGGGCCTCCGTGCATCAACAGAAGGTCTTAAGACACAAAAGCCAAGGTCTCCAAGGAAAGAGGATTCTTGCCAGCAGGAAGGCTTCCATCTTTCCTTGGAATACCAGCTCTGTCCTGGGTCCCCCAAAGGCACGCCTGCCCAGAAGAACGCAGGTTTGTAGGCTCCACATCATATGAACCAGGTCCTCACACACTTTCTGCTGCAGTCCTCCGGCCTCAATCTCAGCCTTTCTTCCACTGAATCTTTTTCTCTGGAGTACCCTGTCCCACCCATGGGGCACTTAGGGAGTGCCTAGCCTGGAGTCAAGCTCCCTCTAATGGTCTCGGAGCCAGTCAGCAGTCGACCAAGTGGTCGCTGTTATTAGTCTGCTATTTGTTGAGGGCTGGTCTAGTGCAGGTCGTGGAGATAACACGGCACATGCGTCCTCTCACGTGTCTTCAGAGAAATGACTGGAAGCTCGAAGCTCAGTGATGCCTAGCAACCTGCCAAGGTAAGCCTAAGAAGACATGACTCTGGGCTTATCTGAGGTCCCCGCCTAGAGCCGGACTCTCCCCGTGGTGTTTACTGGGAGAGAAGGCAGAAAGAAGGCAAAACATCATGTCCAAAAAGCAGCCTGGGGGAGGAAAGGGTTTACTTTATCTCACATGTCCCTCACTGAGGAAAGTCAGGGCAGGAACTCATGGCAGGACCCTGGAGGCAGGGACTGAGGCCATGGAAGGGTGCTGCTTATTGGCTTGCTCCCCATGGCTTGCTCAGCCTGCTTTCTTATAGAACCCGGGACCTCCAGCCCAGGCATGGCACCGCCCACAATGGGCTGGGTCCTCCCACATCAGTCATCAATTAAGAAAACACACCACAGGCTTGCGCAAAGACCAATCTGGGGTGGGGAGCAGGAGGAATTTTTTTTTCAAATGAAAATTCCTTTTCCGAGATGACTCTAGTTTGTATTAAGTTTATATAAGAAGTTGACAAACCAAACCAGAACAAAGCAATACAAAGCAAAACAGAAAACCAGTCATCACAGCTGCCAGCCAAGGCCAAAGACTGATACCTGAGACCAGGCCAGGTCTTCTTTGTCCTCAGGCTCACTGGGGCCCTAGGGGTACCACAGCCTGCTCTGGAGGCATCGCCTCTGCTGCTGTTGGGAGGTTTTCTGTGCCTGTCACCTTGCCAGTCCCCTCCCACAGATAGAAGCATGGAGGAGAGTGGGGGAGGAAATGAAATCTAAAAAGCCATGTCAATTTGAGTGATTCTCCGGCAGCTGGCTGCCCCTCACTGCTCTGAGGAAGGCAATAAAGTCAGCGAACCAATAACAGCAAATGGCATGAGGCTTGACAGATATGGCTGTCCCCAGCAGGTGATGGCCAATTCAACCAGGGCGAGAAATGAAAGTTGGGGCAAACTGGTCCAAGAAACTAGTGACCCTGTGAACCTCTTCCTTTCCCCCTCCCTGGCTCAGTCCATCTGTGCAGTGGGTACCCTCTCCCCTCATAGAATTGGCCTGGGCCAATCAGGTTCATGGCACAGAGGCCTGGGTAGCAGTGGGAGGTGTTTTGCAGGCCCCTGTGGGTGGGAGGCAGGTATGTGCTCTTAGCATTTGATGGTGGCTCTTCACACTAGCTTTCATGTCAACCCGTGTCCTGGTTACATGCTTGGCTGAAGCAAAGCTGCAGTCTCCACACCTGGGTTGAGAACACGGCTCTTGCACTGCAGTGAACGGACAGGCATGGGCTGCGTGAAGCCCTCCCAGCTTCTCTGTGAGCTGGACCACTTGACCCTATGCTCTGCCCTGCCTGACTGTACTCAAGGCAGGTACCAGGTTCTCACCAACTTCCTGACAAGGAGGTGGCAGGGCAGGCTAAGCTCAGCTTCATGCTCGTTGCTAGAACTTGGTGCCCAAGATACGGGCAAGCACCAAATGTTGATTCTTCGATGCCAGCCACCCAAGCATCTCCAGGCAGTTAGCCAGGTCCCTTCTGGGGGACATGACCTTATCTCCAGTCCGTGTCTCCTTGGAAGGCTGAGGGAGAGGGGGAAGCAGAGAAGGAGTGTCTGTAGGGAGAAGACACTGCCAAGGCCAGTCTACAGAGAGTACGTTGTCTCTGCGCCTCTCTCCAGTTGTGCATGGTAGATACTCATGTCTGCACGAAATTGACATCTCTTGACTCTGAATCAACAACGGTTGGGAGGGGCTGGGGAGATGGCTCAGTTTGTAAGGTGCTTGCCTTGCAATCGTGAGAACCCGAGTTTGATCTCCGACACCCACCCAATAAGCCAGATGTGATGGTGTGCGCTTGTAACCCCAGCACTGGGGACCTCTGGCCCGCCAGCCTAACCTAACAAGTTGAGAAAGTCTGCCTCAAAAAGTAAAGAGGATGCCTCCTGAGGAGTGACACCCGAGGCTGGCCTCTGGCCTCCACACGCATGTGCATAAGTGTGCACACACAGAAAACCATGCTGATATAGTGTTGGGGAGGCACTGTGGCAGGGAGCCCCACCCTTGACCCAGCCTCTTATGCACATGTGTGAGCAATGACCGCCCTCTACGCTCCAGTTGCCTGGGAAACTTCCACTTATCAGGCACTCCCAACGGGCTGAGGTAGGCTGGGGCCCATGGTCTCTATGAGAATCTCTGCCCAGGCCTCTGCAGTGGGTCAAAACGCCAGCCTTACTTGTGATCCTGGGACTCTACATGCTTTTGGAGACACTGTGATGTCTGCTGCGCTGAGAGGTGAGGCGGTGACAGGCCACCGGGACATTTCAATGTCCAGAGAGGGAAGTACACGCTGGATGCAGGAGGTGCAGGAAGATTTGAGAGAGTGACTCAGACGCCCCCCGCCCCCAGCACTGAAGTTGGGCATGCTGCTTCCTTGAGATGAGGCTAGCCCTTCTTAGCTTCTTGTCTTGAGACAAGGTTTCCCTATGCAGCCCCAGGCTAGCCCCAAACTTGTGGTGATCCTGGGGCTTGAGCCTCCCCAGTAGCAGGATGCCGGGAACGAGCTTAGCATGCTTGACTTCTCAGCTCCTCACTGATCAGTCTGGGCCTCAGTTTCCCCATCTCCGTGATGGGAGAAGTCCCAGCAGTTACCAGCCTCATGCCGAGTGTCTGGCATGGCGCCAGCCTGCACAGAGCATCCCTGGAAATATCCAGACGTCTCAGCAGCAGCTGAGAACGAGCCTCCGCATTCGGCAGAGCCACGAGAGGAAACAGCTTCCCACTTGCTTGGCTCTGAGGAGAACCAAATTAAGGTGCTAAGTTTATACATTAATTTTTGCCACAGACAGGAATTGAAATAGCTTTCTAAAAGGTATTTTTAAAAACTGCCTTTCAGTGCTCCATTAAAAGGCTCTCTGCCTTGCCTTGGAGTTCTCTGCATCTGCCAAAAATATTATGAAAATTGCTAAAATACAGTTTCTGTTGGCTCTAGAAGGTTTGCCGGCTAGCTCCAAATAGTCTAAGACCTGATCACACTTCATCTGAGACAGGAGGCGCTCAGTCTGGCTAACATGGTGATCTGGAGCTTTGTAGAAAGGCCTCTCTGGGGTTGGGAGGTCAGCCCTGAATCCACGGGCTCTGTACCCAGTGCTCCTGGGCAGTGGATCCAGAGCTTGGCTGGTGACTTCCTGCTTCTGTTCCCAGGCCCTGATTTGTCCAAGCCCACAGAGTCCATCATACCTGATGTGGCTATCCAGATGTCCAACATGCGCTTCGCTCCCAGTATGGCTTGGAGAACCTGTGATGCCTCCAGTCCACTCCCTGTTTTCCTTTCTCCTGTGAGCACAGCCCTGCTAGCCTTAGTTCTCCAAGTCCATCCCTTTCTAAAATGCACCTGCCTGGCCCTAAGCAAGTTTTGTCAACCTCTCTTCCCCAGAACCACCCCAACCCTCTGTCCACTTCCCTTGGCTTCTACCATGGCCTCTTGCTGAGGCCCCGTAGGACCTTCAGGTGGTGTCACGGGCTGCTGTCTCGTCTCTTTTCAAAATGTCCAGTTAGCTCTTAGCAAAAGAGAACTTTAAAAGCACATTATCAGCCCACATCACTGCTGTTCTTAGAATACCCGGATGAAAGCAAGGTCTTCTGCCCTGCCCTGGGTGGGAGCTCCCTCAGGATCGCCTTCTGGAACTTTCTTGTGCACACCAGCCACCTGCTTTCTTTCTTTTTCCCGCCTTTCAGCCTTTGAACTGGCTGGTCCCTCTGGAACATTCTTCCCTAGGTTGGGCTGCTTCTGCATCACTCAGTTACCGTCAAGATGGCACCTCCACACAGACCTCGGGCACCAGGGGCCTTTCTTGTCTGTCTGCACACACGTCCCTCCCACTAGATGGCCAGCTGTGGGAGCAAGGACCTCAGGCCCTGGACTCTAGAGGTCCATTTCATGCGCTAGTGTGTAGGCCATTGTGACGAAACGAGCAATGACACCTGTCCCAAGTCACCCATCGGCATGGGCGTGTGCCCCAGGAGCTCACAGTCTCTCACTCACTTCATCCCAACAGTGGCTAGGGCCATCATACTGAAACCTTAGCTAGAAGTTGCCAGCCCAGTGCTGGGTGGTACAGCATTAAGGGTTTCAGATCAAAGGCGGTACAAGGCCAACTCTGCCGCGTACACTCTGCATGGCTTGGTTACCTCCAGACACCAGCTGCCAGACCCACAGACCACAACCTTGTAAAGAGTTGATGGGTACTAGGTTTCCTGAGGTCACAGCGCCTGGTCCTGCTCAGCTAATGAGGGTTTTACTGCTGCCACTGATGGAAGAGACAGTATTTTTGGTAAGAATTACAGAAAGTTCAGTTCCAACGAAAAGGGCCCAAGAGGTCCTAGTGGAGCTCAGGGGTACACTATAGACCTTTCATTTAGAGCACAGAGAAGTCAACATCCAGTCTGATTCAAACAAACAAACAAACAAACAAACAAACAGGAAATGCTACCTGGACACACAGCACCTGATCCTATGTAGGGAGGGCACACAAAAGAAGCCTCACCCGTTCCACCAGCACGCTGGCCATGGCTCATGCCTAGAGCTGCGTGGAGCTGGCACCTAGTCCCTCCCTCTGTGATTATAACACATTCTGGTTACATTGATGCAGCCCAGGGACCTGCCATAGGGTGGTACATAGCTATAGAGATACGATCAGACACAAACAAGGACCGTGGCCGCCCGGTGAGCCAGGGTGAAGGAGAATGGAGGGACAGACTCAAGGAGTGGACTCCAGTGAGGACTGCTGAGCTGGGACCTGAAGCATGTGGCAGGCACAGCCGAGGTGGATCAGGACAGCTTCATAGGCAGAGGCGAGGCCGGGGAGAGAGTGAGGTCTGACTGTGGCTCGAGGGCGGAGTGAGATAGGTGGAAGCCAGCGGAGGCAGGGCATGTTTAGCCCGAGGGTGAGTGGGTTCAACGGGCCACAGGCTTCAGACGTGAAGGCCTCTCACCTGTCAGTGGAACCTCCATTTGTGATCTGATTTGCTCAAGCCATGAAGAACTGATTTAAGTTTTAATTGCTTGTGGAAACTTTGAGGCCTTGGAGCAGAGTGAAAAGGCCCCCTTAAATGGTTTACAATAACGGTCTGTTAACACATTCCAGACCCAATTTATCCAAGAACTTGTTAAAATTCCCTCTGTGCAGCCACCAAAGAAATGTGCTTTTGAAGTCATTTACTTACCAATAAATTACAATGCTCTGGAATCATTAGCAGCAAAGTAAATTGTTTTAATTGATCTGAACCTCGTTACGACCCGGGGACTCTGCTTCTGCGCAAATGCACTTTCTAAGGGTCTAAAATAACAAATTAATCTGCCCTGAATCCTGTCATCTTTAGATCTGTCCTTTCCCTCAGAGAACAGGAAAGGGAAAAGAATCAATGGTGGCAACAGATATTGCTGCATGGCTCAGGAACTGCACAGAAAACACTGCCATGGGTGTGTGGGGTGGGTGTGAGTGCGTGTGCGTTCGTGCGTGTGTGCATGTGCACGCGTGTGTGTGTGTGTGTGTGTGTGTGTGTGTGTGTGTGTGCACGTGCCGTGTGTCAACCCAGTTAGTCTTTGCATGGTGGGATGGCAGCCAGGAGTGTGAACTTTAGAACCATCCTGTGTTGAGAGGCGTGATGGCGCTCGCTTTTAATCTCAGCACTAGGGAGGCAGAGGCAGGCGGATCTCTGTGAGTTCGAGGGCAGCCTGGTCTACAAAGTGAGTCTAGGATAGCCAAGGCTAAACAGAGAAACCCTGTCTCAAAAAACAAAAACAAAACAAAACAACAACAACAAAAAAACCAAAAACCAAAAAACAAACAAAACAAAACAAAAAACCCAAAAACCAAAAAAAAAAAAAAAAAAAAAAAAAGATCTCTCTGTCCCCCTGTGTTGTTACAGGCTGTGTAATCGTTTACCCACAGGTTCGTGTTTAGTGCGGTTTCTGCAGGTGCTGTTTGTGTGGCAATAAAAACACAAGCTGACCTAAAATCGAACAGATTGTCATGAGGCTTAACAATGGGGGACAGTTTGAAAATGTGTGTCAGATGACTTAAAATTTTATTTATTTATTTGGGTTAACTTTCTCTTTCGAAGGGGGCATGTATGTGCCACAGCATGATCGTATAGGTCAAAGGACAATGTGTAGGAGTCTCTCCTTCCTCCACGTAGGGTCCCAGAGACTGAACTTGGGTCATCAGGCTTGGCAGCAAGTGCCTTTACCCCTGAGCCATTTGCCAGTCCTTGTCAGGTGTGGCGAACACAAACCGAGCTGGCTATGATCTAGCGATATCAACGTGCATGCGCCCGCTGGTACTAAAACCACAATGTCTGCATACAAGATTGTTTCATTTTTATTTATGTACATGCTTATATGTCTGCATGTGACTGTCCTTGGAGGTCAGTTGAGGGTTTTGGATCTCTTGGAGCTGGGAACCAAATTCTGTTCATCTGCAACAGTAGTGAGCACTCTTAATCCCGTAAACCAACTCCCCGGCCCTGTCTGTATACATTTTAACGTGGGTTTTGGTGTGATGATCTTGAATCCTGAGCTGTTCCTAGGGAAAGGCCTGTGTCCTGAGCAGAGAGCCCCATGAGGGTCACCCTCCCCTATGTCCCTGATCCTGCGGTGAGCCTGACATTCCATGCCCAGTGGCTCTGGTGTGTGCAAAGGCATCAGTCACCAGACCCGGGCCTCGGAAGGACTGGAGCTGTGGTACAGGTTTCTTGGACCCCTTTGGGATTGGCACTGGTCATCTGACGTGAAGGAAGGTAGAGCATCACGACAGCTGACAGCTGCATCCCGTGCAAGGCACAGGCAGCAAGGCTACGTGCCTCGTATGTGTGCACAGATGCCAGCTCGGGGAGGGGCGGGGCTTGCAGGGGGATGGTGTTCTCTTGACCTTTATTCTCCAGGGCTAGCACTGTCCAGGTCGCACAGAGGCTGCAGAGGTGGCCCACAGGCCCCCACTGGTTCCCCACGGATCACGATGCTCTGTACACCGGGAACCTCCTTCCTCTAACTGCTTCTATATTGGGCTGGGATTATAGGGAGAAGCGAGGACCTGGGGACAGAGCTAGGCCAAATATTGGGTGAGGTGCTTGTATTTTTGAGAAGGCAATAGTGGCTTATACTCTATGAACCCCTCATTCTTACCCAGGGAAGATGAGCCAATGACCCTTTGTGTAGATAAATAGGGTCATTGGGGATAAGAAAAAGTATAGACTCAGGGCTTGGCCCACAAGTTCTTGTTTTTAGAGCATTTTTGGGAGGTCCTGGGGGGTCTATAAAGGTCAAGCTGGGGTTGTATAAAGGACAGGATAATCTCTTCTGCACGCAGCCCTGCCTGGCACAGCTAGGGGGGGGGAGTTATCAAGCACAGCTGGTCAGGACCGAGCCCACATCGCCAGGAGGGCAGCAGAGGCTGTATAATGTCACAACAGTTTATCTTGGTGGCACTGATGGAGGGGCCTCGGAGGGCACCTGTCTAGCTTGGGGTGGGGGGGATGGAGTGATTCACATCTCAGCAAAACCTACTTATTATTCCCAGAAGAATGGGAAATTTGAGGCAAGTTCTTTAAGGGGCCCAACAGGAGGCATCGCTCAGCCTCCACATAGCCAATACCACCGGAGCAGAGAAACCCACAGCTAGAAAATAGAACTGGCCCGCAGGAACTGAGCAGCGAGGAGGGAGCTATGGCTATGCAGCTACGAAACACTGCTGACAATCCTCCAGTGACAACGCTCTTACCAAGAGTCCCAAGTCTTCAAGTACACAGACTTCCCAGAGCCAACTTCCGCTTCTTAAGATGGAGATGACACAAAAATATTCTAATGAGGTGGCTCTGAGGACGTCACCTGCACCAGTGTAGCGAGGAGCCCTGCCTAAGTGGGTGCCCGGTACCACTACTGGCTACTTTTATGTTTGTAGTAATAAAGCATTTTGACAAAAATAAAAAAGCAATTTTTTTGGTTTTTGGTTTTTCAAGACAGGGTTTCTCTGTGTAGTCTTAGCTGTCCTGGACTCCCTTTGTAGACCAGGCTGGCCTTGAACTCACAGAGATGCACCTGCCTCTGTCTCCCTGAGTGCTGGGACTGGGGAGGAGTTTATTTTGGCTTTTGTTTCAGGGCACAGTCAGGCATGCAGGGTAGCCATGGTGACAAGAGCAGGAGGCAGCTGATGTCTCATGTCTGCAGTCAGGAAGCAGAGGGGAGGGCACTGATTTTCATCTTCCCTCATCCTTTTTAGACAGTCCTGGGCCCAGCTCCTGCACCCAGGGTGGGTCTCTTAGCTCTACTGGCCTCCCACACAGGCATCCCCAGTGACCTGTCTCCTAGGTGATCCTAGATGCCCCATCTGACTGAAGACATTACCCACCACGATGGAGAACCTCCAAGAAGTCACACATCCTTTGGACACCCTATCCCTGTTAACCCTGAGGAGAGGCCCCACCCCCACCCCATCCCTGTCCCTTCACAGGTGCTTGCTCAGCCCAGCACTGCAAGGAAAAGCTGCCTGTCCCCTCAGGGAGCAGGAGGGCTCCTCCCCCGCCCCTGGCCAAGTCCTAATCTCCCAAGGAGGAGGAATCACATGTTAACGGGAAACACTTAACATGGAAGGTGGTCTGTTTCTCTTTAACCGGCTCTGGCTGCACAGGATTCCGAGGAGCTATTGAAGGTAAACTGATTGGTTTTCAATTTTAAGCTGTACTTTCCTGAGCCCGATCAGTCTTCCCTGATCATGGCAGAAAATAATAAGTGCCCGATATGGAGTTGCCCTGGTGTTCAATAACATGGCGATTGTATCCCCCATTTCATTATGGAAGACAGAGAGTGCCGGTGCAAGTTTATTGATATGATAAATTGTCTCTCACATCACTATTGGTGAAACTCCTGCCTTAAGGATGTGGGGAGGGACTGGTACCCACTGGAAGGGGCCATGTCCTTGGCATCAGTTTGGACATACCTGCTAGGGATGAACCTGGGATTACCCTGCTAGTGAGGGCATTGCAAGGGTCAGCGTGGCCAGGGAACCTTCAGCCTTCCTGACCTCAAGCTAGAGGCGGGTATGTTGCATAGGGACTGAGAGCCCAAGGTCTGGAATCTGCTGGATTCAAACTGCAGGTGCCTACTTCTCATTGTGTTCCTGAAACCTGGAGACAGTACAGGAAGTGGCAAGGCAGAGCCATGGTGTCCCATGGCCACTGAGGGCAACTTCCATCAGGCAGCCTTCTGGTTGCAGAGAGGACTCTGGTTCCCAGGTGAACTGTGCTAGCCATGGATGCCAGAGGGCATTGAGGCCTAGACTGGGTGCTGCCCTGCCACAGGGGCTTGCCCAGTCCTTTTCTGTGAGATCTGAGCCCCAGAAGCCAGGGCAGGGTTGATGGCTACTGGCAAGGTGTCTAGTCCTATTCTGTAGTGTAGAAGTTGCCACAAAGGTTTGAGTGAGCAAGTGGATATCAGAGAGAGAGACCTCAGCAGGGCATCTGGGATCTGCCACCCAGTGTAGAATACACCACACACAGCTTAGGAGGAGGGGTGGGGTGGGGTGGGGTGGGAGGGCAGAGCCTTCATGTTCCCTTCCTGGACAACCATTGTTAGTTTCGAAGGCAGGGTCTTTTCTGTTCCCACTGATGCCTTCCCTGGGAGGGGTGCTCCAGCCATGCCGTCTTGGGATCCTCACCCGGTAGACCCCAGAGAGGGCAGCTGCTGATCACGAGTGAGATCCTGCAGAATTGAAGCGCACAGGATCCCTGAGGCCTCAGCCCATCCCAGGTACTCATCTTCAGACCCTAATATGAAGACAAATGGGTAGGAAAGGCTCTCCCTCCTCTGCCCACGTAAACACGGAACAGCAGTGAGTCGGCAACATTCCGTCTGACACAGGAGCCGTGAGGCATTACTCACCCAGATAAGTTTAATGCATAATTTAGAAACATCATCAAAATGGGAAGAAAGGGAAGAGAGGCCCTAAATGACTTGGAAAGAGCTTCGGTGCTGAGCTCGTAGGAAGAAAGAGGAGGGGAGGCAGGAGATTCACCGTGGACGCACACCCCGCACTTGCAGTAATTGGATTGAGACGGATCCCTGAGCAGAGCTCCTGGGCAGGACAGATGCACTCCTTCTGGGAGTGGGGGGTGGGGGGTGCGGGGTGGTGGTGGTGAAGGGCTCTTGCAGGAGCCTGCCTCCAGGCATGACATACGACATACTCAACCACGGCAGGCTCCGAATTCTTTCCAGTAAATGTGGGACATGCCCCCTAGACTCCTTGGTGTCCTTCAGCCGCCCTTGGCCCGGAGGCTGCTTCCTTGACCTAGGTAGATATGGGGCCTGATGTGCAGATGAGCAGAGTGATGGGGACAGGGACACACTTAGGCACTAATGCCACTTTCCTCCTGTAGAGCTGGTAAGAGGGCGCAGGTGGCATATAAGGGTCACAAGGTCCTCCCCAGGAAACTATTGACAATTTGTGAGCTGATGGCTTTTCTGCTTTTTGTGATGCTTGCCTGGGGAGTGACGTCTCAGGGTCAGGGACATCGCAGACTCTTAATCTGATGTATCAAAAACACTTGGCCAACAAGCGCCGCCGCCGCCTCACCCCCCTGCCTCCCTGCCCCCTCCCCCCCTGCACTGTAATTTCTCCTTCATTAAAGGGGTGTAGGAGTCCCAGTACAGGCAGCCAAGGTGGCTTGGGGAAACTTGGTCCCATGAACCAGAGACCCAGCATGGCAGTCATTCCTTTTGGGCCCTTGTCATTCTGTCATGTCTTTGAGACATGACGTCCCTGTCTACATCAGACAGTGTGAGAGTGGTGGGGTCTCCTCAGTCAAGCTGGCCTGGCCTGCTGGGACCAGTCATTTTGTTAGGCGGGTCTTCTTTGCTCAAGGTGCCAAGCTCAGTGAGGTGGGAGAAAGGCTTTGGCACATAAGAGAGGCAGAGTGCCCCATGGTGACACTGCCTACAGACTTCTTTGCCACTTGATGGGAGTTCCCGTCAAGCACCAGGGCAACAAAGACTTCGACTGCAGAGTTCTCTGGCTTTCCAAATGGACTGTGCTAGCCGTGGTTTCTAGGAGAGGAGTGAGGCCCGGAGTGTGTGCTTCCAGGCTACAGGGGAGGCCCTGTTTTTGGAGCAACCCCCAACCTACCCATTGCCAATTTGCTGGTCCTAAGATTCAAGTGGTCAGTTTGACCCTGGCTGTGATGTTGACTGGCAAGGGCTGAAAGCTCCCAAACCACGGAAGGTGCCCACAGTTGAGACTGGACCAAATAGGGTTCAGATAGAAGAACTCAGGCATGTGGCCCAGGGATGGTCCCCTAATTTCTTGGGATTATTGACAGAACGTAGCCATCTTCTTGCCTATCTTAACACAGCTACGGACAACCATGGCTTCCCCCCAAGATGTCTCCATGATAAGGTGGTGTCCACACTCAGGGCCCTGGCTAACAGAGATACTCCCTTCCTCCTAACACTTGACCCTTAGTGTGGTTCACTTCCCCGAGGCCCACTGACCGTTGGAATCTTGCCTTCCTGGAAGCTGCCCTATCTGGCCTGTCTCCCAGATCTGTCGGGACGGGGGGGGGGGGGCTCTTAAGGGAACACAGATGCTGATGGAAAGCTCAGCCCCTTGCTGAACCAGATGAGGGTGAAATGAACAAGATCCCTGAGCCAGGGATCTTGGGATAATGAGATACCAATGCGTGGTGAGTTGCGGGTGCTATCTCCCAGCTTCTCAGAGAGGAACTGCACCCCCTAGCCTTTATTTTTTATGGCCTGGCCACCTGAGTTCTGATTTCTCCTTTGTTGTCCTTCAAGGCCACCTGCGTTTGCTCCCCTGCAGTTCACTGTGCTCCGTGCACCCCTCCATGTCCCCATATTCACATCCATGTCCTACTCTCCCTTTGGGGCTCGATGGGTCGCGCCCATTTCCACTCTGTCTCTTTGAGCATCTGCTGCAGATGTGCTGCCCTCCTGGGCCTTTCCCTACTGCTGCGCTCACTTCAGCCTCAGGGCCTTTGAATGCTCATCATCTGTCCAGATCCGAAGTCCCTGATAGTATTGTGGCCTGTCCCCTCATGTCACTCGGGCACCCACTTAGACGTGTCCACGGCACGGAGAGGCCCCTTTGTGGCCACTCTGCCTGAACCCCCTATTGCGTTACTCCTTCCTCACCTCGGCTTTGTTATCGTTACAGCATTTATCACGATCTGAAATTATATTACAGGCTCACAACCCAATTCCAAAATCCATAAAGCTCTGAAAACCAAAAGCTTGTTCATAACTCATTTGATGGCAAAACGTGACCTGAACGGATGTGAGGCTATTTATAGCCCAGGTTCATCCCTCTTCGTGTGAATATTCATGCATTTTGCTGTAGAAATATTAATGCGTTTGATTATGGGGCGCTGCCCCACACCCCGCTGGGGACATTACATAATATATGGTCTGCGAACTGTATTAAGTTTCTGAATGGTCCCGCTGGGTTTCTAGTCTTCAGCATCCCTGCTCCCGTGGTCCAGATGGCTCTGCTGTGGGGGCTGTCTTTGCCTTAGCAGACCCTCTAGCCTCCAGCCCAAGATGCCTGCAGGCAACATCCTCTCCTCAGGATGACACAGGATAATGTCTGCAGACATCAACAGACCCTCTGTTAAAGTCACCTAGCCTGAGCCCATCTGGCTCAACGGTTTTCAAAAGAAGGATCTGGCCACTTCTGGCTTGGCTTCCCTTCCCTGGCATGTGGCTGACCTGAGTCTCTGTTTATGCCGTTCCCCTGCTGTGTCCCCAGCACACTACCACAGATTCCTCACTTGGTTGTGTCCAGGCCTCACTGGCTTCTTCAAGTCCCCTGCCTGGCTGTACCCCTAGGGACTTTCCTCTCTGCTACCCTTGGTGGCCGAGCGTGCCCTGTCTCCTGTCACCTGCTGGCCTGCTTCCTGTCCCCATTCATTTTCTACAAGCTCCAACCGTTGATCCCTCTGGTTCGTGGTAGGAAGTCCCACATGTCCTTTTTGGAATCGGAGTGGAGCCCAGCCCTCCCGCCCTCCCAACAGCCTCTCACTGTGGCTCCTGTGCTTGCTGTCTCCCTCCCTCCCTCCCTCCCTCCCTCCCTCCCTCCCTCCCTCCCTCCCTCCCTCACCTTCTTGCACACTTCCTTCTCAGCTGCACACCACTGATACCAAAAGAAATCAAGGCCTTCCATGCTTCTGGCAGTGGCTCTCATCTGGAGGGCTTATCAGGGTGTCCTCAGAGTCCCCTCCCAGCAGAGCCTCCTGAGCCAACCCAGATGGATCACCTTTCTGGAAGTATTCACACCCAAAGGTCTTGAAGCCCCTGGGGGCACCCCAGCTCCTGCACCCTGCTTCTGATCCCATAAGCACACGGCTGACCTCAGACAGTAAAGCTTTAGAGTGGGAACAGGGACCTGTGTCCTCCTCCCGGGAGATGGCTCCTTATAAATAGCTAGATGCTTATCCACTGGCTGGTGAACTCACCCGCCTCGGGAGCAAGCCCAGGAACTCAGCGTACAGTCACACACAGGTGACGTGAGAGACAGTAGGCCAGAGGCCAGGAACCTTGACAAGATTTCATTCTGTTTGCACCAGAGAGGTAGGTCTCTGCCCTCTGACAGTTCAGCCTCTGATTGCTTACTTCCCGGAGGGGAGAGTGCAGTGGTTTGAACAGGAATGCCTCTGTAGGCGCACACGTCTGAACAGTGGTTCCCTAGTTGGGGGCGCTGTTTGGAAAGTTATGGAACCTCTAAGGGGTGGAGCCTCTCCTCCACTTTCTGCTTGTGACAGCTTCCTGCTCCTGCTGGCATGCCAGCTGCTATTCTGGACTCGCCATCTAGAACTATAAGCCAAGACAAACCTTTTCTCCATAAGTGACTTTTGGTTCTGATATTTCATCACAGCAATGGAGAAGTGACTAACACTGTGAGCTTGATATCTCTCAGGAAGCCTAGTGCCACAGAGGACAGCTGAAATATACTCATTTCTAGCCCCACCCAAGGACTCCAGCTGGCTCTCCAGAGCTTCGAGCACCAAGCACAGTCCACTCCACACTCTGTGTTGCTTCCTACGTGCTCAGGCTGCACCCATCCATTCCCACATATTTCCACTCTTCCCTGGGTGGACAAACGTGTTAAAGAGGTGCGGGCTGCACAGGAGGCTGACTTTGCTGCTGAAGCCAAGCTGGGCAGTTCTCTCCACTGAGGGTGAGCTGTTCTCGCTGATCTCCTGACCTTGACAGACAGTTGCTATGGTCCCTGAGGGGTACACTCCAGGACAAGGCTACCTTTGGGACCTGGGCTCTCTTATGGCCAACCACGGTGAGGAGACAAGCAGGTGACCCTGGACATAGAGAGGCTGCAGCCCCAGAAAGTTCTGGAATATAGCTGTAGTGTACACAGCAGACGTGTTCATTTCTTTCTTGTTCTCCAATTCCCTAGCTCCTGGAAGCACGGTCACGCGGATGGCTGTGTGACATCTCCCAGCTTTCTTTGCAGCATGTAGGCTACATGCCTGAACACTGGCCGACGGGGTGTGACAGTGAAGTGTGCAGGTTCTCAGAACCATCTTTAAGGGGAGGGCTGTGCCCATCTCTTTCCTGACAGCAGGGGTGTATCCATGACAGCTGGCATTAGAGCAGACACACTGGACCACAAGCAGCTGAAGCAGATGGTCAGAACAAGACTGAAGGAGCCAGCCTGGGTCCCTAAGACTTTGTAGGAGGCACCCAGAAAGCCCTCGACCAGCACTGCTGCAGAGAAAGAAGCAGACCTTTAGCCTTGGGACCTTTATTTGTGTTTAGGTTTTTTTTTTTCTTTTGATAAGTGATTCCAACTTGTGAGAATCTAGAGCTCGGGCGGATGTTGCCTGCGATGATTCCAGAAAGTTCTTTTATGGCTACACTGCAGTGTGCTGGGCGAGGCTGAGTGAAGGGTGGGTAGCTAGGTCCTGGGAGCAGGGGAAGAGGGGTGAAAGAAATTAGGCAGCTAGAAGGCTGCTCAGCCTGAGAGACAGATGGGGTGCTTATGTCAGTGGCGCTCAGCCTTCCTGATGCTGTGACCCTTTAACACATTTCCTCACGCTGTGACCTCCGACCATAAAATCACTTCGTTGCTACTTCATAACTATAATTTTACTACTGTTATGAATCTTAATGTAAATGTTTGATATGCAGGATAGCTGATATGTGACCCCAGTGAAAAGGTCATTCGATCCCCAAAGGGGTTGAGACCTACTGGTTGAGAGACAGTGGCTTAGGTGATACTGGCCCTTTCTTCTCGGAACACCAGGCTCATTGATGGAAACTACCAACTCGTACCAGTAGGGCCCTTTTCCCCTTGAGGCAGACACCACCAGCTTCCGGGGAGACAGACCAGCATCAGCAAAGTTACAGAAACAGCAGTGGGGTTCTCCAGGAACAAGCACCTCCAGGAAGTGACCACTCAGCTAGGGTGAGGAGGAACCAGAGAAGCGCCTGCCAGTGCCAAGCTTGTAGCATCTCTGCCATGGCTTTATTTAACTATGTAAGTGCTGTGAGAAACGGGAAGGGCTCCTGTCCTCCTGTGATAGCTCAGGAAACTGAGGCATGACTCACAGCAGGGATCTCAGGTAGAGGTAGCAGCTGAAACTGAGCATCATCAACCAGGAGGTGGAGCTCTTGGAATCTAGACCCACACAGGGATGATGACGTGGGCTTCCACCTCAGGATTCCCTGCAGTAGGGGCTAAAGGACAGAAACCTAGAACCCCTCTGGCCCCTGGCTGGCTGGAGGCTTATCTCTACAGACCCAAGGGTCACTCACAAATGGCACATTTTACAGGGCTCACCCTTAACTGGCAAAGCTCCTGAGGTCCCCGCTGGCCAGCCTTTCCTTTCAATTTCTGCGGCCCAAGCCGGCCATTGTTTCTGTACTTTCTCCAATTAAAAACCCATTGCAGCCCCTTCCTAGGTAAAAAGAGTTAATTTTCGATTCGAATGTGTAGGAGGGTGTCCCCAGGGAACAGAGTAATGAAGCCGCTAGTGCTCGTTGCAAAACAAATAGATAAATCAATGTTTCAATTTTCTCCATGTGTGAGAACAGCCACCGTTGCTTAGCAATCAGAAGAACAGGACTGCTGGCCTTTCTGAGGTGATACTAAGAGTTGCTGGGGTCTTGATGCATCCCAGAATGACAACCAGGCAGACACCGTAAAATGAGCACCGCTAGGGGCGTGTGGATTTGGGAGCCTGGGAAGGAGACTGGAGCCAAGCCCCGGAAACTGGCCTTCTGGCTTCCCGGTGCCCACAGAGGCGGAGGGTGGAGCACCGGAGCATCCTGAGGGTACCTGAGTGGGTGGAGTTTTCCAGCCAGATGAGGCCCTTTGGGTCCTTTGGCTTGCAGGGTCTGATGTGTGTGTGTGGGGGAACCTACTGTGTAGGATACAGATGTCTGTCTGACCCTGCCAGCTGCTTCTCCTGGCAGACTTGCATGCAGTCAAGCTATCAACAGCTATCAAACTATCAAGAGCACGCGCCCTGCTTTCCTGCTTTTGGACTCTCCACTGCCCCCTAGCATTTTTGGTTCTGAGTCATGTGTGCCTTGCCTCGCCTCGCCTCGCTTTCCTGGCAGCCTCTTGGAGCCCATGGTTATCCTCACGTAACGATGAGATGGAGGACGCATGTCTGCCACATTCTGGAGAGACCGGGCCTCCATGGATGAGATTGTGATAGGCACAGTGTTGGCAGAGGTAGCTAGGAAAGGGATCCCCCTCCCAAAAGAGACCTGTCCCAAGGTCACCCTGGGATAGCAGTCTGACCCAGAGACTGTGGTACTTGGGGAAGGTCAGTTCCCCAGGCTGATGTGCCCAGGGACCTTGGGCTTGGAGGTTTAGGTGGCCTTATGATGAGTGAGTGGGATTGCCGGGTGCCAGGGGAGGAGGGTCATCTGAAGTTGTTATAAACCGTTTCATGATCCACCTCCTTTCCTACATAGACTGGGCTAGCCCTGACCTCCTGGAACTCACCTGACTCTGCTTCCCCAGCACTGGGGACGGTGGCGTGTGCCACCATGCCTGGCCTGGCCATCCCATTTCTGCCCCTGTGTTCCCATGTCACCCTAGAATCTTCCGAGTTCTGTCAGGATGCCTGCTTGAACAGTTCAACCCACTTGTTAGTGGGTAACCTGTCCACTACCTGCTCCATGGCGGAAGGACCATGAACGTTAATGTCCCTGCGATGCCGTGATGCTAATAGAGGGCCATGGCTGAAGCAGTATCTGCCCACCAGCCTCTTAGCTTACTTCCTGCCTTTTCCCTGGCCCGCTACACTCGAGACCCCTGCCTCAGTTCCATATCTTCCCAATGCTCTGTCTAGGAGGCATCTCCTCTTCTCAACCCTGCCTCCCTTAACTCCCAAGGCCAGCCCAGGGATTTAACTGCAGGCCCCCTGCCCTGTCAGGAGGGAGGCCGCTTTGCTTCTCGTGGGCCGGGCAGAGAGATTCAGCTGGAGAATCTCCCTCAGTTTCTACCCTGTGCCCCTCTCTCAGAGGTGCCCACAGTGTGCTGTGAGGTGCTGTGGGCTAGACAGGCTCAAAGCAGATGCAAATCCCTTTTCATAATGGAGGTTACTATCCAGTCCCGAAACACTGCCCAGTGACAAAGGAGACCCAAATTTACAAGTCCTTCAAGACTTCCTCCACTCTGTGCCATCTCTGTCTGTGTCTGTGCTGTTGGCAGGTAGTGGTCTATTTGCCTTAGCTATGAGATGGTAGGGGCCCAACAACACCACCTTCCCTCGGGCCCCTGAGTTGGGTTCTCTGAGGTCACAGTGTGAAGTCTCCCCTCTTTGTTAAGGTATAATTCCAGGGACCTCTGCTGGGTTCTGTGGCATATCCAGGCCAGGCTAGTGATGTCTGCCACACTACTGAGTTATCCAAAGGCTCTGGCCATCTTCCCTGTCCCGAGCTAAAGAGAACAAAAAAATCAAGGGTAGTTCAGGTACCACAGAACATGTCACTGCTCTCTAGCCCTCTCTAGAGTACTCGAGTGTTTAGCTGACTTTTGATACCGAGGACAGACTGTAGGACGAGGGGTCTTTCTGAGAAGAGCCACGGTGAGAGTCTCAGGTTGGGTGACATCCAAGGGGCTCTGTTCCAGAAACTCTCAAATTCTTGGGACTGGCAGCCCGGGACGATCTTTGTGAAATGGCGATGCCATGGAGATGCAGCCCATGGCTCAGGGCCAGGCCAGGCTCTGCTTGTTCGATAGCAACAAAGCTCAGGAAAACGTGGGTGTGGACATCTGTATCCCTTCTGCCAGCTTGCAAGACAGATACCAACAGGTGTATGTGGGGGAGGGGGAGAAAGGAGGAAAGAGAAAGGGGAGCAAGGAGGGAGAGAAATGAGAAGAAGGGGAGGGGGAAGAGAGGCAGGCAGGAAGGGAAGAGGATGGAAGGAAGGAAAAGGAAGGGAGGAAGGATCAAAGGGGAGGAGAAAGGTGGGAGGAAAGCAGAGGGGAGGGGTGGGAAAGGAGAAGAGGGGAGAGGAGGAGAGAGGAGGGGAGGGGAGGGGATGAGAGAGGAGAGGAGGGGAGGGGAAGGGAGGGGAGGGGAGAGGAGGGGAGGGGAGGGGAACGGAGAGGAGGGGAGGGGAGGGGAGGAGAGAGGAGGGGAGGGGATGAGAGAGGAGGGGAGGGGATGAGAGAGGAGAGGAGAGGAGGGAGGGGAGGGGAGAGGAGGGGAGGGGATGAGAGAGGAGAGGAGGGGAGGGGAACGGAGAGGAGGGGAGGGGAGGGGAGGGAGGAGAGAGGAGGGGAGGGGATGAGAGAAGAGGGGAGGGGATGAGAGAGGAGGGGGTGAGAGAAGGGGAGGGGAGAGAAGGGGAGGGGAGGGGAGGAGAGAGGAGGGGAGGGGATGAGAGGAGGGGAGGGGATGGGAGAGGAGAGGAGGGGAGGGGAGGGGAGGAGAGAGGAGGGGAGGGGAGGGGAGGGGAGAGGAGGGGAGGGGATGAGAGAGGAGGGGAGGGGAGAGGGTGGAAAGGAACGGTGTTGGCAGGAACAGAATTCCCAGTCTCAGGGTCAAATGTGTTTGGGAAATGTGTATCAGCTTGTTTTCTGCCGAGTCTCAGCATCATGGGGACAGTGAGGGGCGTGGGGAACCCCACCAGGCTTGCTGCTTCTGGGGTACCCGACTCACATAACCTTGGAATGCTGCTTAGGGGAACAACAAAAGAATAGTAACTTGAACAGCTTTGGACACATGTGCTAGAGCAAAGACTGTAGGACTGTCAGCCAAACTGGTGGCTACCTGCTTCATAAATAAAGCTTTATTGACCCAGTGGCTGTCTCTAGGAGCTTCTAGCCACAGTGGCAGAAAGCATTCTCTGTCCCTTTAAGGAAAATACGGCAACTTTTGGCTTTAGACCAAGGCCTTGGAAGAGTATTTTAAAGAGACATAGGGTGGAAACGGGAGGCCAGTCTGTTTATTCGGCAGAAGCATTGGTAGTGAGGAAGGATTTTTTTTTTTTTTTTGTGAAATGTCACCTATTTCATGTCTATAGTTCATACAAGTTGCTTGGGCTTGAGCCTTGAGGGAGTATCCTTCCCTGAGCAGATAGGATGCTAAGACCACATGCAAGAAAGACTTGTCTTGTCACAGCTGACCAGGAGGGGGCGCTGTGGTCTGTATCAGTCACCAGAAGCAGAGATGGGATCCGCATGACTGGCTAGGGAGAGTCCAAGGAGCTCTCTGGGGCAAATCTAGCTTCTCTTCCAAGGCAATAAACACTGCAGGGAATGCTTCTGGTGCTTAGTCAATCGTGTGACTCCGTACACCAGTGTACCTATGGATGGCCTGGGAGGCCGTGGTCCTGGGGAGAGGACTGTGAGGACGGCCCCTGCAGGTCTGTCATCTCACAGCATTGCCCAGGGGCACGGTCTCAGTACCCTTCCCCACCTCTTATAACCGCCTTCAGAGTGGTCAGACACCCTCCTGAACAAGTCCAGTGCCCTTCAGCATTGGCAGGGGACGACCCCTCCCTCCACCAGTCCCCACTCTGGTGGATCCTGCATGCCTCCTCCAGTCTGTGAAGTGTGACCGACAGGACGCAGTGTCATGCCATTTCTCAAGGACCTGCTCTGGCTATCCAGTACTGCTTCTCTGCATGGTGATGGCATCTTCTGTCTCCCCCCCCCAGAACAGGCCCCACTCTGTATCTTGTAAGCCACAGACATTTATTTTCTATGGCTCTCGATGTTGGGAAGTTGAAAAGGGTTGGCCTATTTTGAGTTTGGTAAGAGTGCACTTCCTGGTTCAACAGTGTCTTGCAGAGGGTATGAGAACTCACTCAGGCCTTCTAAAAGTGGCATGAATCCCAACATGAGCTCTTCAAACTCCCAAAGACCCCACCCCCCAATACCATCTTGTTGGGAGTTAGGATTTCAACATGGGCTTGGGAGATGGAACAAACACATTTAGTCTTCATTGACAATTGACTTAATATTCCCTTGTGCCCTAAGGCTAGTCTTTCTGCAGTCCTGGCTACCCTCCCCCCAACCCAATCATCTGGTCACTTGCTAAATGAAGTACCCAGACAGGCAGGAACTGAAAAGGCCCAAACCAGTCACAGGGTATGATCATGAGAAATGAGTCATAAATATGCCTTCCCCTCTCCCCCCACCTATACCAGTGACAGGCATTACTAATTGAGCACAGAGTTCTTCTTCTCTGAGCCAGAACTTAGGTTTCTCCTTCATCAGTGCTATATAAAAGAGATGAAATTAAGAGGGCAGGCAACTGGCCCCAAGTCATGTAGTGATTTAAGGCAGGTGAGGCTTAGGATCTTTTTTTTTTTCCCTCTTCTGTCCCAGGACTTGGCCCATATTCTAGAAATTAGCTTCTACATCAGGCACTCAGATCTGTAAGGAGCCTGCACTTCTAGGGTAAGGTCAAGTCCATCTCCCTGCTGTCCTCTGGGTAGCTGTGATTTCCTGCTGTCCTCTGAGTAGCTGTGATTTTGACATATGGAAAGTAGGGAGGCATCTGTCCAGAGAGGCAGAGGTGGACCAAAGTAGGGTAGAGGAACAAAGGCTGAGGCAGAGCCTAGGCTCCTGCCTCAGGCCACCAAGGGCTTGACTTCCACTTGCAGGGTCACAAGACTCAGGAAAGAATCAGCCTGAAGATGCTGGACCTGCACTCAGAACTGGCCATAGCCGGTGCCTACCAGTCGCACACTCAGAACTTGCCATAGCGGGTGCCTAATGCTTAAACACCAGTAACCCTGCGCTCCTCACTGCTTTCTGAGGCAGCAGTACGGCCCATTCCAGGATGAGAGCAAGAGCAGAGAGGGGAGCAGATCTTGCTGGGGATGAGGCAGGGGATATGCACAGAGAGAAGTGGTCCAGGGCTAGGCTGCCGCTGGGACACGGCTGTGGTTGGGGCTCTACATCATTAAAGAAACTCACTTCTGTTCTCCTGGGGGCCCTGGGGAGGGCTGGGGTGAGGCTCAGAGAAGAGGAGCCTGAAGGGTCTGGGGCTTGTAAGAGGAAATGCCCCCATGGTCTGATAAGAACTGGGAGCCGCAACTCTTGCCCTGTCTCAAGCATCTGACCCCTGGCCTTTCTATGTAAGCCCTGAAAGCTTAAGGTGCTTTTCCCAAGGCCAAGAGAGATGGGGCTACTCGGCCAAGGGGTGGAGGGGCTTAGCTAAGGACAGAGCTGAGGGAGCAGAATAAATAGCCCTTCCTCTCCGGAAAATGACCCTGCTGATCCCGGAGTTAAAAATAGTGGTGTATCGATCGTGGGCTGTGCCCAGCACCAGTCATCTGAGCTTCATTGGCAGAAGGACCTGCCTGAGTCAGCCACTCAGGTCATTTTTTTTCCATTCAGTAGCCAGGGAGTGTCCCCCACACATCCTGGGACAAGCTACAACACTCCATAACCCCACAGTTCATCATCTGTATGTTGAGGTTGTTGGGGTGCTTAGCCCCAAGGCAAAGGGAAAGGGCCACTCTTCTCTATTGGTTCCAACCAGACACAGCCAGGCCCTTGTGGGGAGTGTCTGCTCAGTCTTGTTTGGTAGGTTTACAGGTAGGTGCCCCATACCTGGCTGTCCCTGTCGCTGCCCCTCGGAGGACTGCAGGCCACCTGGACCTTCTAGCTTCCTGGTGGTGCTCAGACCTAGCTACTTCCCTGAGTGGTGACTTGGCCTCCCTATGTGGACCTCAGCCTGTGGGGACATATGGCTTCCCACTGGGCAGTTAACCCCTTCTGTGCATGAGTTCTCTTTAGTCCTTTTCATCAGGGCTGTCATGCAACAGGGGTACAGGGGTACAGGGGTTGCATCTTGGATGCACATTGAGTATAATCAGGTTCCCCACCAAAGTGTGTGCCTACATGGAACACCAGAATGTGATAGCATCTGGAAATGCCCCTTTCCAAGTGGTCAGCTAAGGTGATGGGCACCTTAATACTTCAGGGCGGTCTAACATCCAGTGTCCTTGATGGGAGAGGCACAGAGACGCAGAAAAGGAAGTCAGGGTGCTAGGACTTCAGATCTGGGAGTGTCAAAACCCACCAGGAGTCATGGGAGCTGGATCTGGGCCTGGGGAGCTTTTCTCTCAGAGCCCAGGAAAGGTTCTGACCTGCCTGTACCTCGATTTGGGAGGCAACAGAGATTTGTGGTCTCAGGCTACCCAGTCTATGGTCATGGGTTACGGCAGCCAGGGATTGAAGCTGCCTTCGTGGAATGGCTCAAAGGCTGTATCAGACTGGCAAAGAAGTAGCAGTGATCCCTGGAGCCAAAGGTAGCCTTGGGCTTGGAGTCAGAAAGTCTATGTTCTGAGTTCACCTTTCCAGGCCTCAGCTTCCTCACCCTACAATGGAAGCCATCATCCAAGCTTGCAGGAAGGCTGGGAGAGCTCTCTAAACACCACCTCAGGCCTACCTGCTAGGGCAGTCCCTGTGGCATGGAAGAGTAGTCCCACAGGCTAAGGGCATGGCTTTTCCTCCATTGCTGCCCAGTGTGCTCAGTTGGTCCTGGAAGATACCAGGTAGAACCACAAATGTGGCTTAAGATAAAGGCACTGCTTCCTAGGAGGCTTTGAATGGGGGAAGCTGATGCAGAGTCTCGGGCCAGAGCCTTGCTCTCTGCACTGCTGCGGCCAGCAGAGCATGCCAAGGAGGGAGCAGCCTGCAGACGGCTTGAGCCCAGGCTGGCTTTCCCTCACACTGGGCCCTCAGCCAGCCCAAGATTTCTAGTTTACTCTTCTTCCTTTCTGTCCTTAGCAGCCCTCGTGCCTGCTGTGGCCTGAATTCTTATGCCCTTCCCAACATTTGAAACTGAAAGTCTAGACTCAGAGTAATAGCATTAGGCAGGGCCTCTGTGGGAGCATTAAGCCATGGACCAGAGCCCTCCTGAATGGGGCCAGTGTCTTGTCAGATGAAGTCTGAGAGACCCCCTCACCTCATGCATCATGAGAGGAGACAGAAAACAGGCCCCCATATGAACAGGCTAGTCCTCCCTTTACATGGACTGACTGGTACTATCATGATGTTGATGATATTGATGATAAGTATGGTGGTAGCAATAATAATGATGATGACGATGGTGGAGGTGGTGGTGATGTTGATGGTGATAGTCGTGATAGCGATGATGATGGTGGTGGTGGTGGTGGTGTTAATGGTGATAGTGGTGATAACAATGACGTTGATGGTGGTGGTGATGATGATAATGATGGATTTCCAGTCTACAAAACCATGGAAAATAAATTCATGCTGTTAAAAACCTATCCAGCTTATGGCCTTTTGTTATAGCAGCCCAAAGGGTCTAGGACAGTTCCCACGATAGCAGGTGGGTGGCAACAGGGAATTCGTACTGCTGTGGATCTGACCCATTCACTCACATAGATCACAACACACAGTGATGTTTGGTTGTGAAAGGCCATGTAGGCAGGCACTCTTGGTCCCCAGCTGGCGGTGGTTTGAGAAGGCTGTGGAACCTTTAGGAGGTTGTGCCTCACAGAGGCAGTGTGGGCAGGCAATGCGGTTTTTATAGCGATGTCCCACTTACTGTCTGCTCTCCACTTCCTGACTGAAGATGCAACATAACCAGATGGTTCCTGCTCCTGCCGCCATGCCTTCCCCGTCATGTGATCCCCCTGAGTTGTGAGCAAAAGTAAACCCTTCGCTGTCTTAAGTAGCTACTTCACGCAGTGCCCTGGAAAGGCTGCCGTTTCTCAGCTGGGGAAGTGACCCTCAGGGCTGTTAAGGAGACTCCTAGCATGGACCAGCCAGGTGACAGGGAGCTTGGGGTTAGATTTCTTCTGAGTCCCAGGCTCTCCCCACCATGACTATTGGTGTATTTATCTTGGTAGGGAGCCTGGTGAGCAGAAGTGAGCCCATTAAACTCACCAGAGGAAGGGGCAGCCCAGGCAGGGTGAGTGTTAGCCCAGCAGGAGCTCAGCAGAGCCTGGCTTTGTAGAATTGGGTGATGCCGAGTCACAGAATAAAATGGGCGATCAGTTATCAAGGTGTCTCTGTATTCTACTTTCACAACAGAGTTTACTGCACTAACCTAAAGGAATTTCCTTAATTAAAAACACAGATCAGAACAGCTTCCAGGATCCTGGTCAAACTTCTGCTCTGATGATATCCTAGGCTAGCCCTTGGCACATGAAAAGACTGGCAAGGGTTTGCCTCAGGCCTCCCTATCCTGTGCATCTTCTCTCCTCCTCCTAGTCTTTAAACATTTAAGTTCTCCAATTTTCTCCAAATGGGCCCTAATTCATACTGTGTACAAATGGCCTACGGCAGACTGTAGGGCCTTCTCTGGGGGTTTGTATCTCAGCAGGGATCAGATGAAGACGTAGGGGAAGGAGTCACTTCTGGAAGAAATTCGGGATTGGCTCAGAGGAAGGAGTCTGTATGAGCAGATCTGCATCTGTAGGGAGCTTTGGCTTTCCCACAGTGCCCAGCATGGGAGCTTCATCTCCCTCCAAAGTCCCCTCAGAGTTCAGAGGAGCATCCTTGAGGCTTCACAGAGCCCTAGTTACCACAGCACAAGTCATTTTAATTCAGTATGCTGCCGTTAATACGACTCGGATGTGGACAATGGGTTTTAGAAGCTTTCCAGCAAGAGTTATAAAGAATAGACAGGGCAGCTGGCTGAGTAGGTCTCTCCCCCTGAGTATGACCACTCAGAGAGGATCTGCCACAGCAACTGGGCATGGCTGTAGGGGATGCAGTCAAGGCATTCAGCAATGCTGCTGTTGCTGCTGCTGCTGCTGCTGCTGGTGGTAACGGCGGTGATGGTTATGGTGGCAATGACTGTGTGGTGATGGCAGTGATGATGATGGTGGTGATGATGGCGGTGATGATGGTAGTGGTGATGGTGGTGATGATGATGGTGATGGTGGTGATGATGATGGTGATGCTGGTGGTGATGGTGATGATGATGGTGATGCTGGTGGTGATGGTGGTGATGATGGCGGTGATAATGGTGGTGGTGATGATGATGGTGATGATGGTGGTGGTGATGGTGATGATGGTGATGATGGTGATGATGGTGGTGATGGTGGTGATGATGGTGATGATGGTGATGGTGATGATGATGACGGTGATGCTGGTGGTGATGGTGGTGATGATGGTGATGATGACGGTGATGATGGTGATGGTGGTGATGATGATGGTGATGATGATGGTGATCATGGTGATGCTGGGGTGATGGTGGTGATGACGGTGATGCTGGTGGTGATGGTGGTGATGATGGTGGTGGTGATGATGATGGTGATGATGGCAGTGATAGTGATGATGGTGAAGGTTATGGTGACAATGATGGTGGTGGTGATGATGATGGTGATGGTGGTGATGATGGCGGTGATGATGGTGATGATGGTGATGATGATGGTGATGGTGGTGATGATGGTGGTGATGATGGTGGTGATGATGGCAGTGATGATGATGGTGAAGGTTATGGTGACAATGATGGTGGTGGTGACATCAATGATGGTGGCACTGGTGATGATGGCAATTATGATGACAATGATGTTGATGATGAGCATTTATTACTCTTCCCTGCCAGGCAATATTCTAAAAACTTTCCATACATTAACTTACAGTATAGGATGGTCCCACTTTACTGATGTGGAAGCAGACACTGAGAGGTTTGGAGCTATACCTAAGATCATATAGATGTCAGTAATTCCAGACAGTCTGCTTGGGACAAGATTCTTCTGTCTACCTTTCACAGGGTGGGGCATGAGCCCAAGAAAGAGTGCTTGCCAGAGACTTAGAGGCCACTGATTGTTTGCTTGTCAGAAACTCCCAAAATATATAAAGATGCAAAATAGAGAAAGATGGTGAGAAAAACAAAAAGGGTGAGAAGATGAGGAAGGAAGGAAGGAAGGAAGGAAGGAGGGAAGGAGGGAAGTGAGGGAAGGAGCCTCTGGAGCAAGGGGACTGAGTCCAAGAGGGACCAGCATCTGCTCTTGTGGTGGGTCCAGGCCCACCTAGCTGAGGTTTGCAGTGGCAGCGTCTGGAGTGTCCTTGAAGGTGAAGGCGTCCCTGTGAGGCTTTTCTGTTCCCACCTGTTTGCTACCTGTCAGCAGCCCTGGAGGAAGGGAGGCAAGACAGGGGCTGGAAGCAAGTTTGGCAGAGCTGGCCTGGGGTCTCTTTGGTATTCTCCGCAGGACTTGGAACTCGGTGGGTGCTTAATAAATGTTTATTATGGGCAATAAAATCAGCCTTATTTACACCAGGACTGTCTCCAAAGACCGCTCTACATACTTAAAAATAACCTTAATCTTCTCTCACTACATCCGCTACAGATAAGGTCGACTGTGCAGTGTATGAGAGAGACGATGGCCTGGAGAGGCATGTGAAGGCTACAGGGCACACAGGTCCCAGTTCAGCTCTTCCCAGTCCCTCACTGTCAGTCTCAGGAGAGCACAGGACACAGGTTGACCCCTAGCTCTCATTCTCAAGTGCTTCTGAGGTGCTACAGACTGAGCCGTACCTCCACGTGAGTCCAGAATCAGAAACTTGAACCTTATAGTGCGACAAAAAAAGATGACCTCCCCCAAATGTATGGCTCCGTCCTCAGAGGAACTCAGGTGCATGGCGGGGTCCTGGGTCCCAGATGCCTCCTGTTCACAAATACACTGGGCAGGACCGAGTCCTCTGGGGACTCAGTGGGTGAAAACTATGCCAGGAAGGTGCCAGCCTCATCTGGTGCTGCTAACCAGCCAGCCCTACCATGCACGCGCTATGTCCATGTCCAGCAGCAATGTGGCCTGTAGGGGAAGGCCTCCGTGTGGACTGAGCTCTCTGCTCCTGACCTCCTCCTCACTGTCCAGCAGATGCTGGGAGCCCTGTTACCCCATTGTGTAGAGAGTGGGTCTGCTGCCCTGGGTGGACCTGTCCCCAGCCTGAGCCACATGCCCAGGGACCACTGTTTTCATGATCTCTCTCCTTCTCTTGCTTTTTGATGGTTACTTCCTCCCTCCCTCCCTCCCTCCCTTTGTCCCTTCCTGTCCTTTGTCTTTTCCTGCTATGTCTCCAGCAGCTGCCTCTGAGTCCTCCCTGCTCTGCCTCGCTCTCTGTTGCCCTCTCTAGCCTCATGGACCCTTCTCACTCCTCCTCTTCCCCAGCCTTGTATAGCTCCTGTAACTCACTGCTCCAAGCCAACTTTCTATATGAGGTGGTGAGGACTGGGCCAGAGAGCATCCTGGTCCACGGCTATGACTAGAGGACACACATACATACACGGGCTCACCCTTGTGCACACATGTGCACAGCAGGCAGATGCACGCAAAGACACCCAGAATTAGGACTTGCTACACTCCACTCTTGCTGCACAGTGCTGGGAGTGGTGATGGAGGATGCCTTCTGAGGCAGCAGGGAGCCAATTTTTTGTTTGTTTGTTTTTTGTTTTTGTTTTTGTTTTTGGTGCTGGGTATGGAACCCAGGGCCATGTGCGTGCTAAGCTCATGCTCCACCACTAAGCTGTACCCCAAGCTGTGGCAGCAGGGGGTTTAGAGGGCTCCTAAGCACTTGCTGGGTAAAGACGAGGCCCTCTCTAATTAATTTTCAGAGCTCACTGCAAACTGCAGCACACGCCATCCCAAGGCAGCCGCCTCCTGCAGCCACTTACAAATCACATCTGCAGCTGTAGTCCATCCTGGCAGCTACCTACCAGGAGGAAGGAGAGGGAGCCTTGGAGGCCGGCCTGTCTGAGGGAGAGGCAAGGCAGGTCTTGTCTAGCAGTCAGCTTCCTTATTCTTGCAAAAACCCGAAAAGGCCTGGGAGATGAAGGGGGAAGGGGGATGCCCAGGAGGGGAGCAGGACAAGGTTGTCTCGAGGATAGCCTCTGTCAAGGCCCTACTGGACAGAGTGGTATTTTTGTAGCCCAGGGTTTGCCTTCCACTCAATTCTAAACCCCCAAAAGGAAGGTCCTGTTTTAGAAGCAGTGATGTAGCCTGGGCTATAACTCTGGCCTTGGTCCTCACAGTGTGCAACTGACCACAGCAGCCCCCAGGTTTGCTGTGTCCTTTTGAGGTGCAAGCATGGGATGGGAAGGGGGTGCTAGTGTCTTCCTCTTTCAGTGCCGAGGACTGAAGCCAGGGTTCTCTCTAATTTTTAGGTTAGCGCTCTACCACTGAACTACATACTTAAGGTGGTAGGCACTAGGCAGGCCCCAGGGGAACCGAGATACAGGCAGACACCTGCCAGCCCTGCCAAGCCTGGCTGGCCTGATGGACCTTGCTGGCTGCCTGCACCTTAGTCCTTGCCTGGCTCTTGAGGTTGGCAGGCTCTGTGAGCCAGCTCTACCCAGGCTTCTCTGTGGAGTATGGAGCCAGGTTGCCAGCGCATTCCTTCTCACCAGGTCTATGCAGGTACTCCTGGCCGACCCGGGGGTGCTCAGTGTCTGAACACAGTGGCTCATGGTGGGAGAAAGAATCCCTGACAGACAGAATCGGGGTGCTGGGCTGGGAGGACCTAATTTGGTGTGTAGGAAGGAGTGACAGCTAGCAGGTCTGGGCACACTCATGCTTGGGCGGCTCTGAGGTGTGACTGGGGTTGGCAGGAAGATCAGGGCAAGCTGTCAAGGGCAAGGCAGGGAGAGAGGCTTCCAGAAAGCATTTCTGTCAGCACCCAACAGCTTCAGGCAACTCAGGGTTGCAGGTGCTGCTGTGGGGGCCTCAGGAGGTGAGGGACTGGGAAAGTGGAGAGTCCCCTTACTCAGAGATTGGAGAGGTTGCAGGAGCCACAGACCAGCTGACGGTTAATGGCAGCTGCAGAAACACCAGACCCTTCTCAGTGGGTGGTTGTCTGTGCCAGCCAGAGGAGTGAGATAAGCCATCTGAGAACATTGTATGACAACTTAGGTAGCTTCAGATGGCCGTGGGTGACATCTCCAAAAGAGAAATAATGTTTCGGGCACACGGTAGGCAGCTCTACATCACCCCAGCAGCCCGTGGAGAGGAGCCAAGCAGAAGTGATGACTTACACGGGAAGTGAAATTTCAGCTACCCACCTCCTGGATGGTACCACAGCAGAGACACCAAACTAAGTCACATGTACCCCACCCATCAAGCCATGGCAAGAAAGTGCTATAAATTAAATAGCTTAGTGCCTTTACATATTCAAGCCAAGCAAATATCCCAAAGTGTGCCAAGTGACTGTGCCCTGTATGTGACTTTATGGGGTTTGGCTGGCAGATACAATTGCAGATTTTAGAGGGTCCCAAAGCTCTGGGCATGCTGGACCTCAGGCCCAGGGCAGCAGCAACCTGTTTACTTCCATAAGGCTGGCTGAAAGCAGGCGCTCACAGGCAAGGCAGCCTCCCAAGGGGTCCTCTGCCTAACACCTTTAATTTATCACCTGGGCCATGACAGATAAGTGGGACAAAGTCTAAAGGAACTCTCAGGGCTCCCTCTGGAGACTTGACAATCACTTCTCTGACATACAGCATGAGATGGGGTAGGCTAGCTGTACAGCAGCTAGGTAAAGTGGCCATCACGTCACAGGTACGGGGTAGTGAATTTCTTCCCTTGTGTGAACCGTTCCTGCTTCTGCCATCTCATCACCGTGTCCTGGCTCAGGAAGAGGGGCTCTCTGATGGGAATTAGTCTCTTGGGGCCCCTCTTGCCTAGGTCACCTCACAAGGACTCTGCCTTGTCCATGCGCATGTTTTGTGTTATGTGGTCCTGTTGTCCCCTTTCCTCTCTGGGAGCCAGGTGGCTGTTCACCAGGCCAACACGCACTGTCAGGCCAAGGACTCACTCCCCTACTTGAGATTATTTTAGAAGGTCTGGGGTGGGAGCGTGTGGTGCTCACTTGGCAGGAGCTGGGAGCCCTGTCTCCTCCTCATAGGAGGGCAGCTGCTGTTGTCCGACAGGCTCACCTTGCCTGCTGCCTGCCTGCTCATGAAGAAAAGCATTCTGCAACAAAGGAGGAGCCATATCCAGAGTCACACCCTGGGTGAGGAGGGCCTGTTTCCAAAGCCCACAGCCCCTCTCAACAGCCACACCGCACCGAGTCCCTGGTTCTCTTAGGTGATGGCCTTAGACCCTCGGGCTACAATGAGGATGTTACCCATCTTCCTTCTGGTGGCGGTCTGCCCTCAGGCTTTCATCTTTCTCTCTACCTCATTGAGCTGCCTACCCCAGGTACCACTTGATATGATTTTCCTCACTGATGAGAATGCCCCTAGGCCATCCTCTTATTGAGCAGGTGGGGCCCAAGCTTGCTGACACCGGTTCTTCAAGTTGGTGAAATACTTCAGCCCAGAGATCTGAACATGTAGCCTGCTGACCTGCTTCTGGTCCAGCGACTTGTGGGTCATGGATGGTCGGGGGTGGGGTGGGGGTGAGGCATGGGTCATACCCACTGCCCGGATGCCTGTGCATCCTTGTGCGTAAAAGGGATGCAGATGGTACTCCTCTCACCCACACATTGTTTCAGAGAAGGAAGCCAAGCCCCAGAGGCCTGAGCATAGCAGGGTGAGGGGAGTGGATTTCAGGAAGCCAGGGGCAGTGGGGCCTGCAGAAAATGGGCAGGGCCACCTCAGGGGCTCCAAAAATTGGGATGGGATCAAGACTGTTGTTTTCTACCTCACTTCCCCTTAGAAAGTCAGAGACCCTATATCCCCACAGCAGGGAGGGGCACGAGAGAGACCCTTCCTGAAGGTAGATATCCACACCCATGTAGATCTGTCTTCTGCCTCGGGGTCCCTGAGGCACAGATGTTTTTGAAGGAAACAAACATTATCTGGCAAACGATTCCTCCCAAACAACAGGAAAATCAAGATTTCTAAGAAGAAGAGAGGGCCAATTTCTCATGTAAATATGCAGATGTGCTCTGGAACCTGACTTGTGATCTCTTCTGGAATTCCCTCCCAGGTGGGGGAATCCGAGGACCATCTTTCCTGCGTGCTGGATCTAGAAGGGAGTGCTCATAGGCTTGCCTCTCTGAGGACATCATGACCTTAGGGGCAGGCTCTAAAATGTGAATGTTCGGGCCTTGCTCGGTTCCCGTGTCCTCCTCAAGCCCCCAAACTGATCTGCATCTTGAACAGTTCTGCGAGCTCCAGGCTTTGCACTTTGGGAAAATCTGAAGCATGCAGCCGGGCTGACTGCCTCCCCCCCACCCCACACCCCACCCCCATTCTCTGATCCTTTAATCTGAGACTATTAAAACTTCATTCCACTTCTATTGGTAAACCATCCATCACCCGCACCAAGCAGAGCCAGGCTGTAAGAGCCCAGCGTAGGGGCCCGGAGGCAGGCAGAGGGGAGGTGTAGCTGGGGCCCACTGCCCCCAGCCTGCTGCTGCTGCCCTGCCAGCCCTGGTCAGAATGGGCTAGCGAGGCTGCTGTCCTTGAGGAGGACAAGGCTTATGAGTGAAGGAACAGGGAAAGGGTGTTGTTCCCTGGAGGTGGGGAGGGGGGGGTAGGGGGCACATGGCAGAGGTTTCCATGGCTGCACGAGGCTGATACAGGGGCTGATACAGAGCCTGCACTGAATCAGGTACTGCCATCTTTGCCAGCTCACACTCCCTGAGTCCTGACCATGGGGTGGTGGTTTTGGACGTTTGGATTTTCTTTCTAGGTGGCTGCTTGCTTCCTGTTCTTGGACACCAGGCCCTGTTGTTGCCCTTTCCCTGGCCCAAGTTACCCTGGCCTTTGTCAACAGGGATAAATCAGGGGACCCAGGCCTTTAAGGTCTCCCATGGAAAAGCAACAGCTCAGTGCTTGCAGGATTACAGCTCTTTTTCTTAATTAAAAAAGATCCAATTAAATTAAGATATCAGAACTAAATAACGCTTGAGTCATTAGTGTGACTTTTATCTTAATGGCTGCTGCTGCCAAAATCCTCCTTCAATTCTGTAGGCTCTGAAGAGGCCACCGGGGGTGGATGGGCTTTAGCTGGGGAAGAGGCCACCGGGGGTGGACAGGCTTTATCTGGGGAAGGTCTGGACTGACTAGGCCAGGGTGCCAGGCTGGGCCCGGGGTTCTGCATCCCCACCTGAGTCCCTTCAGAACGGAATTCAGTAGAGGCTGCAGGTAGAAACCAGGGATAGTGCATGCCCCAGAGTGCTGATGGGGCTGGGGGGTGGGGCGGGCTGAGCTGGATGGAGGAGATAAGGGAGAGAGTGGTGGGAGATGGAGAGCTAAGCACTGTGGGACCCTGAAGATGGGCCCTGGCTGTGACTTGGGGGAGGGGATCTTGGGGTAGGGAGAGGAGAGGGAAGAGGAGAGAGGTAAAAGGAGAAAGGGGAGGTAGAAGATGGATACATAGGTACACAGATACATAGTTGCATGGATACATAGGTGCATGGATACATAGGTGCATGGATACATAGGTGCATGGATGCATAGGTGCATGGATACATAGGTGCATGGATACACAGGTGCATGGATGCATAGGTGCATGGATGCATAGATGCATGGATACATAGGTGCATGGATACATAGGTGCATGGATGCATAGGTGCATGGATGCACAGGTGCATGGATACACAGGTGCATGGATGCATAGGTGCATGGATACATAGGTGCATGGATACACAGGTGCGTGGATACATAGGTGCGTGGATACACAGGTGCGTGGATACATAGGTGCATGGATACACAGGTGCGTGGATACATAGGTGCGTGGATACACAGGTGCGTGGATACATAGGTGCATGGATACACAGGTGCATGGATACATAGGTGCATGGATACACAGGTGCGTGGATACATAGGTGCATGGATACACAGGTGCATGGATGCATAGGTGCATGGATACACAGGTGCATGGATGCATAGGTGCATGGATACACAGGTGCGTGGATACACAGGTGCATGGATACACAGGTGCGTGGATACATAGGTGCGTGGATACACAGGTGCGTGGATACAGAGGTGCATGGATACATAGGTGCATGGATACACAGGTGCATGGATGCATAGGTGCATGGATACACAGGTGCATGGATACACAGGTGCATGGATACACAGGTGCATGGATGCATAGGTGCATGGATACACAGGTGCGTGGATACATAGGTGCATGGATACATAGGTGCATGGATACATAGGTGCATGGATGCACAGGTGCATGGATACATAGGTGCATGGATGCATAGGTGCATGGACGCATAGGTGCATGGACGCATAGGTGCATGGATACATAGGTGCATGGATACATAGGTGCATGGATACATAGATGATTAGAGATATGAAGCTCATTTTTCTGTCGCTGTCCTTTGCTGGGCCCTCAGTGGTTGTCCCAGATTCTATTTCTTTCTCTTCAGATCCATTCAGACAGAAAAGGACCTTACTGGCACCCCAGACCCTCAGAATGTCCCCCTGTGAGCCCCTCCTACCAGATTGCATGGAGTCCGTGGCTGCATCCCCCCAGAGCAGGGGCTATGTCGACCTGACAGTCCCCTGGAGTCAGACTTATAACAAACACACAGACAATATGCAGCCATTCAAGTGATGGACAGAGCCCTGGGAGTAGAAACCACCTTCCTACCAAATTCTACCATCTGCCCACAAAAGTGCAGTGTTTCTTCAAGAATTCCTAAAAATGATGAATGTGGTTTCTACTAGAAAACATGCACCCATAAAGAGAGTGGCTTTGGGGATATTCGTGCCCAGGCCATCCTCTCTGGATGAAAGTTGGCAGGCATGTAGTTGACATTGGTACTGACCAAGGCTGTGGGAGGCAGGACTTACATGCCCATTTATGGTTCTATTTGCGGGACATGGCAGAATTTGGTTGGGCCCAAGTGAAGGCCAGTCAGTACTTCAGATCCCAGAGAGCATCAAATCTCAGTTAGCAATGGGAGCAGCAGAGGGCAGGTCATGGTACTGAGAGGGCAGAGGGTGGTCAGGATGTGGCAGGAAGGATATCAGTTCTAGTGCACAGGGCAGGGGAAAGAGTAGACCTCTCAATTCTCTGTTTACTGAGCCTCAAGAATGCAACCTCACTGAAGATATGGGGTGACTCTAGGTAAGACTCCTAGTAGCTGAAGAGACTGAACAGCCACCCTGTAGCCAGACAGAATTTCTAGTGGAGGGAGAGGAGCACCAATCCATCCACAGAAACTTTGATCCAAAACTTAACCCTGCTTACAAGATGTGCAGGGATAAAGATAGAACAAAGATTGAGGGAATGTCCAACCAATGCCTGGCCCAACCTGAGAGCCACCCCATGGGAGAGAGCGAACCCGGCACTATTAACGATACTCTGCTATGCTTGTGGATGGGAGTCTAGCATAGCTGCCCTCTGAGAGGTTCCACCCAGCAGCCTGATGGAAACAGATGCTGAGACTCACAGCCAAACATTGCGTAGAGCCTGGGGAGCCTTGTGGAAGAGTAGGGGGAAGGATAGAAAGACCAGAGGGGACAAGAACTCCAGAAGAAGACCAACAGAGCCAACTAACCTCAGCTCAGGGGTGCTTAAGGAAACAGAAGTACCAACCAAGGACCATGCATGGACTGGACCTAGGCCCCCTATACATATGTAGCCGATGGGCAGCTTAGTCTTCACACAGGTCCCTTAGTAAGGAGAGCAGGGGCCGTCTCTGACATGGAATCTGTTGTCTGTTTCTGGCAGGGCTGCCTTACTCAGCCTCAGTGGAAGAGGATGCACTCAGTCTGGATGCAGCTTGATGTGCTGGGATGGGTTACTGTTGTCTCCTTTTTCTGAGGAGTAGGGGAAGGGGTGTGGGGAGAGGAGAGAGGGAGGGTGAGACCAGGAGGAGAGGAGGGAGGGGGCTACAATAGGGACGTAAAGTGAACACAAATAAACAAACGGTGGCTTTGAAGATGTACTTACTTCAGTTAAGATGAAGTCACAACAGACAGATGAAGGTGCCCCCCAATCTGAAGTGGCCTCCCAATCTGAAAGACCAGGGAAATTTGAACGCAGGCATACATACAGGGAGATGCCATGCTACAAGGCAGAGATTGCCCACTGCAGCTTATTCTTTTAAAAACTTAAATTTCATGCCATTTGTGTATTTTGCCTGAATGTATGTCTGTGCACCACATATGTGCCTCATGTCTGCAGAGCCAGAAGAAGGCGTCAAATCCCCTGGAACTAGAGTCATGGACAACTGAGAGCTACTGTGTGTACTAGGAATTGCACCTCGGTCCTCTTGAAGAGCAAAGAGTCCTCTTAACTGCGGAGTCATCTCTCTAGCCCCCGAATGTAATTTTAAAAAATATTTTTCAATTATGTGTATGAGTGTCTGTGTCTAGGCATGCGCATATGAGCATAGGTGACTACAGAGGTCAGACGCATCAGATCACCTGGAGCTGGAGTTGCAGGGCCTGTGTGAGACCCAGCATGGCTACTGGGAGTTGAACGCAAGTTTTACCAGAGGTGTTTTTAAACAAAGAATCCCTAGGGACGCTGCAGTTAGCTGCAGTTACAGAGCCATCAGGAATGACTCACCGTAATAGCACAGCCCTGAAGGCCTCCACCTTGCTTCAGTCTTCTGAATCAGAAGATAACACTTGCCTGAGTCACTCAGTCTGTTTGTGGGACTTGTCATAGTCCCTTCTCCTAGCCAGCACTCAGGAGGAGGAAGCCTAGCTTCCTGCCCCACCCCCAGCCCACCAGTGCTGCCTCTGCTGCCCCAATCAAAAGCAAGAGCCTTCAAAGTTGGTTCTTGGCCATGCCTCTTTGGAAGCCAGGCTTTACTTGCTAGGGGAAAGGGCAGTACAGGGAAGCGCATAAAAGAACTGTGGCCCAAGGTGGGTTCTGGGGATGCCGTGGTGAAGCCAGAAGTGGGTGAAGGGACTTTCTGGGTCTGAACTCATTCCCGCTGAGTCTCATTTACTCTGAGTCTCATTTACGCTCGGTCTGTAAGCACCCTTAAGCAGCAGTCAGGTTCCGGAAGCAGCTTGAGGCACACAGAGAAGGCACCTTCTAGGAACTGTGGGAGGCCAGGTGTCGCACAGTGGGGCAGGCTGAATGGTCTCAGACGGGGGTACAGGGAAAGATTCTCAAGCGCAGAATAGACTAACAGTTTTCAGGCTGTTTTCCATTGCTTGTGGCTAGTTGGAGAGGTGGGGAAGGCTTGGATGGGGCCTAGTGGGGTGTGTATTGACCATGCCAGTTTCTCTTGACCTCAGTGGACCCTGGTGCATTGCCCTTTTCAGTATGGCCTATTCTTGGAACTAACAAAGGATCCTGCTGGCTGCCTGCCCTGAATATGCAAACCCACACAGGGACCCTTGGACTTCACACTAGGACTACCAGCTGCCTGCCTCATCTCCCCCAGGGCCAGGTACAGACAACCAATGAGCATCCTCCTTTGTGCTAGAGTCACTTGACACCTGCCCACCCTCTTTGACCGTCCCTTCCCCTGTAAGTGTTCTGTGTCCATTTCTCCTCACTCTCTGCCCTGACTGGCCTGGATGCCTCCCCAGAAGATGTGTCCCACTCCTCCCTCATGGGCACTGTTGAGCAACACACTGGCTTCTCAGAGACACCATCTCTTGTTAGTGTGGTACCTGACGCAATGACGGTTCACGCACTTGAGAACCCAGCACCACGAGAGTCAGAGAGTCAGGCTGGACGCTGGGAAGGATCTTGGACTTTGGATGCATGAGAGACATGACAGACAGGTCTGGGGGGGGAGTTGATGATTGGGGTTCTGAGGAGGGGCCATGTTTGGGAAACCAAGTGCAAAATGCTTGGCAGAAGTGCAGGGTCAGAAAGGTGTGATCAGGCCACCCAAGGGACCTGGCCCCTCTGAGGGGCGCTAGAGTTGACCTTACCAGACACTTCATGGGAACCAAGGCCTTTCCTGCCACTGCTGGGGACAGGGACCCCAAAGGCGAGACTCTTGATTCAGCCTCAAGCTTGGAGTCTTCTCTCCTTCCCTTTACCCCCTTTCCTTCCTTCCTTCCTCCCTCCCTTCTTTCCTTCCTTCTCCCTCTCCTCCTACTTTTTTACCCTCCTCCTTTCTAACCCCCCCCTTTCCTCAGGCTGGCCTTCAACTGTTTTTATAGCTGACAACAAGCTTGAATTTCTAGTCTTCCTGCCTCCTTCCCTCAAATTCTGAGATTACAGGTATACACCACCACACCTGGGTCATACAGTGCTGGGGACCAAACCCAGGCTTTCCCGCATTCTAGACAAGCACCCTACTAACTGAGTTAGGAACCCTAGCCCTCCAAGCATAACGTTCTTGGGGGACTCAGACCCTAGCCCTGTCCTCAGTGGGAAATAAGAGGATAATTCTGTGACATAGCTCAGGCCTCAGGAGAGAAAGAAAAGAAAGACAGGACCTAGGGTAGCAGGCACCCATGGTTGATGGAGGGGATAGAATCACAGGGTCACCTGCTTTGGTTACAAGAAGTTACCAACCCGTCCACCCTCCTGGGTGTTCCCTATGTGCGCACAAGATGAACACCACTGTGCTGAAATCGGAAGCAGTGGGGGCTGTCAGCTTCCCAGGTTCCAGAGAAGCCAGGGCTCTGGGATTCCATAAGTAGTTCCTTCAGTTGCAGGTCCACCTGCTCCATAGTGGACCGCCAACTCCTCAGGGGATGCTGACACCCAGGCCTTCTTGCTGGCAGACACTGGAGCTGCTTTGGAAAGGGACTATCTGGAAGTTCTCAGTTTACTGGAGGTGTCAGCCTTCACACATCATTACCCAGGGCTGGCAGAGGCAGCTGTGAACTCTGGGAGCCCCCTTCTCACCTCCATTAGCAGACTGCTTGGGGGAGAAAAAAAAACACCAAACAGAAATATTCAGCACTCAGATTTGGGTTCCTGCCATCAGGTCTGGGGAGCCAGCTGGGTTTCTTCAGGAAAGCTCTGGCTCCTGCTATTTTAAGGTGAAGCAAGATAAATCAAAGGGTCCCAGTAAGGGAGGCAACCCCAATGGGTCAAAAGATGCCTGTGGGCAGGGGACAGCTGTGGGCAAAGAGAGATAAGAAGGAGCCCGTGAGAAGTGCATGTGTGGTATTTCGTGACACTGAGAATGGAGGACCATCAGGCTGGAGATGGTGATGGGAGGAGGCCGGTTGATTCCATCTTATTCATCAGCTTCTACTAACAGGGCCATGGACCAAGCTGACAACTCTGAGGTGCAGGTGTAGTAGGACACATATTGCAATCTATTAGTAATGTCTGTCTGGGCACAGGAAGGGAAGGTGGCAACTGGAGGACTTGTTGTCCTCAAGTTTCAGACAAATGGTTTAGAACTAAGGTGAGGAAGACACGTGTCACCTTCTAGAACATTCCTTCTGAGATGTTCTGAAGAAACTGCCATGTTCTGTGTTTCTTCAGAGCTCTCTCTTATCTCTAGTAACTTCTAGAGCCGAAGAGGCCAGGATTCTGGTGTGGACTCTTCTAGCAACCAGGACAGAGCTCCCTCAGGATCTGTGAAATAACTGGCTCCGAGAGGAAAGCAGGACAAAGTGGAGGAAGAGGGAACAGGGGGAGAAAGGGTAAGAGGGAGTGATCTTGGAAGGCAGGGGAAGGCTTCCAGCAAGGACTTTACACTATGGTCAGCTTCGGCTCTCCCCGAGGCCACCTTCAGTGTCTTGTCCCTCTCTTCCTCCCATTGCTGGCATCTCTCTGCACTGGGTGCTTGAGCAGAGCCCATCCTTTGTGCCTTAAGAGACATTCCCTCGTGGGTCTGGGGCCCGGGTGTGGAAGACCTGGCATCTTAGCAGGGCTCACAGCACCTGTGTCTCGGTCCACGTGGGCTGCCTGCTGCTGCTCAGGACTGGGCTTTCCCTCTCTCTCTCTCAGTTCCCGGCCCCGTTCCCCCATAGCACATGACACTTGCCCACCAGAGCTCTGGCAGCCTCTGGGGGAGTTGCCTTCCCTTTCCTGAAGCCCAAAGCAGGGCGACTTTCTTCACTTCTTTTAGCCCACCACATTGGGGAGGGGGTATGTGCATTGGTAGCACCGAGCCAGGCCCCCTGCAGACTGGGAACAGTAAAACCGGCTACATAAAAATAGCTGCACTTTCTCCTTGTTCTTATCTTCCCAGTGGATCCAGTGGAGGTTCCATGAAGGCAAGACGACAGGTGTCTGGCCCACAGCCCCAGTGCCAGCTTCACCCACACAGTGGGCTGCTTTAAGGGGATGCCTTTGGTCTTTCTTTTTAAGAGTTCTCTATTTTTATTTTTGGCCTGAATGCATGTATGTGCACCATGTGAGTACAATGCCTGTAGAGGCCAGTAGAGGGCGCCAGGCCCTCGGAACTGGAGGCAGAGATGGTCGGGCCACCATGCTTTAAGTGTTCTTAACCATGGAACCATCTCTTCAGCCTCATATGATTTTTCTCCCTTTGAGACAGGATTTCGCTATGCACCCCCAGCTAGCCTGAAACTTGCTATGTAGATCAGGCTAGTCTCAAATTCACAGGGATCTATTGGCCTCAGCCTTCCAAGTACATACATAAGTCACCATGCCCAGCCTTCCTTGGCTTTCTCAAAGGGCTGACTTGTACCTCTCTCCGTCACTTCCAGCATGCCCTCCTCACCTGCCATGGAGGAGTACACTGACCCCTCCCTCCATCCATCCCTCCCTCCCTCCCTCCCCTCCCTCCCCTCCCTCCCTTCCTCCTTACTTCCCTCCCTCCCTCCCTTCCTCCTTACTTCCCTCCCTCCCTCCCTCCCTTCCTCCCCTCCCTCCCTCCTTCCCTTCCTCCTTACTTCCCTCCCTCCCTCCCTTCCTCCTTACTTCCCTCCCTCCCGTATTCACTCATGCATCCACCCACTCATGACGTCACTTGCTCACAAGCTCATTTACTCACCCACCCACTCATTTACCTACTCACGCACTCACTCACCCACTTGTTCATTCATTTACCCAGCCACTCACCCACTCACGCACGCAGAGGGCTGGCTGGAGAGATGGTCCAGAGTGTACGGCCCTTGATGCTCAGGCTCAAAGATGTCTTGATGCAAAAGGAGCAAAGTTTGGGAAGTAGATGGAGCTTCCCTCCCTGTGCCCTGCATACATATACATGCCTGCCACAAACACCATGACACACACACACACACACACACACACACACACACACACACACACACGTAGAACCTGGAAGTGGGACAGCCAAGCTATCATTTACTTCCTATCACAGAACCAGTCTCCTGGGCCCATGTGGGCGATGACATAGTAGATGGAGCTCAGAGTGACTGCCAGCTTACAGATGTACTCCCTGCTTTTTCTGAGGGCTCTTGGGGGTCCCCAGGGTGGGGCTGCTCCTTTTTTGGACCACAGCGTGTTCTACTGGACTCCGCAGGAGTTGCCTCAGGTCTCAGGGTCTCGTGGTGCATCGTGAAGAGGACTGTCAGAAGTACACAATGTATCCCTGGCACTCAGGAAGCTGAGGCAGGAGGATTGCTATGAGTTTGAGGTCAGTCTGGCTAAAGTGAGACCCTCTCTCAATTAAAAAAAAAAAAAAAAAGGAGTGCAGAGCCCAGCACTGGATCAGGTCTGCACTGGAGCCCACTGCTCTGACACTCTCCTCTTCTGGCCTTGGCTCTGGACTGAGACCCTTAGGCTATGATGAAGCCCAAGGTAAGGGCTTTCTCTGGAAAGGACCATGTAGCTGGGAAGGCCAGAGAGCTGCTTAGAGCAGGACTGGGGGCAGGGCAAGGGCCATATGCCAAAGACAAGAAGCTGAGAGACCCATGAGGTCAAGCCTCTGGCCATGCAGAGTGGGGCAGCCAGGCTGTTCCCATGTTCTGCTGGGAGTCAGGAAGCTTCTGGAACCAGACCAGAGCCTGGGTCTCCTTGATATTCCATCTAGTCACTCCCCAACCTCAGACCTCCAAGGATCTGTGTCTTCTCCTGTGGATGTCGCGGCCTTTCAGGTGGGTGGTGGTACCTGCTTGCTGTCTCTCAGTTTGCGCCCTTCACACTCAGAGCTTTCACCCTTGCATCAGCCATTGCTTCCTGGCATCTGGGGTGACTTGTTTTTTTAGATTTTGTTTCCCTTCTCCTTCTTCCTCTTTATTTATGGGCCTGAAAGGTCACCCTAGAACAGTGTCTAGCTGGGTCTCTGAGGCACATATCTGTGGCATAAATAGGTTCCAGAGAAGGCTGGGAAAGCCCACAACTGCACTCTACAGTAGACCTTTCTGGAAGCCCTGGCACACAGGTAGGGACTTGAGTCGCCATCAGTCCTGGTGCTTCTGCTGAGCCGTCTGTGACCTCTGGGTTTTGTGGACACCAGTCTGAGGAACATGGGTGTAGAAGGCAGTCCAAGAGCATTTTAGTAGTAGCCCTACCATTCAGGGTCACCCCAGAAGGGGAGAGAAAAAGTCATAGCATGGTCACCTCCTTAACAAGCTCTATATGGGGTTCCCCAGGCTATAGAAGAGGGACTAAAACCAGAGAGAAGCTGCAGAGGGAGCTGTTCAAAGCTGCAGGTGCACACTTGTAGAGCAGACGCAGAACTGTTTTTCCAGCACCCAATAAAAGGGACCACCACATGACCTAGCTGACACTGATTGCCAGTCTATTTATTTTTTTATTAGTTATAAGTGCTGTTATCTGTTTATCAAAACTACACAGCCACCTGACAACTGAATGCGCAAGCTGATCTTCCCAGGTCGGGGTAAGTGTTCTCCGCTTCCTATTTGCCTGTCCTTTACAGACATTACTAGTAGATAATAGCACTCTTTCCTTTGAGCCTAGGGATACCGTCAGCATCTTTCCTGTGACAGATTGCTTCATTGATGCATAAGGAGAAATTCCTCACAGTATGGTAGCCTCTCAAGGGCTGTCAGAGACCAGGGAGGGTGAGGAGGTGGTGGGAATGTGAGGTGGGTTGTTTGAGAGAAGCTTGGTCACATGTGTAAACATATTTCAGGATGCTAGGAGACAGCTTAATAGGTTGGTAAATATGGTGATGAGCACACACACACACACACACACACACACACACACACACACACACTATATTTCTTGCGCTATCCACTGACAAGACTTGGACCAATGACATTAAGATAACCTCAAGTGCACTGAAGAGCCATATCTTGGCTTTTAAAAACCACTTTCCTCTAAAAGGAACAAGGAGGAATGGTGGATTCTGGGAAAGGACAGCTATGCCTGGAACTCTGTTCAGAATGTGAGGAAACGCTCACAATGTGACACTCATCTCAATGGCTCAGAAGCGACCGGAACTTCACAACAAGTGGCTTCACAGAGGACCATAATCCATCAGCAAGAGAGACTATTAATCCATAACATTATAAAAAACAAACAAAGTAAACGGAGGTTTGCTGAGGGGTGTTGCGAAGTACCCACTCACAGAAATACTTATTAGCTAAAGAGGGAAAGAGACCCACGTCAGGGTGCAGCCTCAGGGTGCAGCCTGTCAGACATCCCCTTTGGTCAGAGTGACCCCCTTGGCCACCTGGCACTTCGTGACCCTCAGTGCAGTCTAGCATGAAGTCATATAGGCAGAATCTCTTCAGGAGGAGGCACTGACACCCTCCCAAATGAAGGACACTTCTCAAACAACTGGGCATTGGGGCAATTCAGGGGACTCATTTGAAGTCTGCCGACACCGGGAGAGTGCGCCGTAGCTGGTTCCTGGTCTGAGAGCTCTGAGGTGGCCACGCGGGAGAATGGGACTCAAATGTTCACGGGGTAAGAAGGCTGGCAACTTCCAAATGGTCAGAAATGTCTTCTAAGTTTCAGTAAGTTTGTGACTGCTTAATTTTAAAAAATGGTGAAAGTAATGTTTAGACATTAAGAAAACCCCTGAATAATGTGTAAGAGGCCACTGTTTGAAGCAACAGGAAGAAGACACAGATGACAGCAGCAGTAAGGTGCAGTAGGCCCCTTGGTGTCTATGTTAAATTCTGTGTGGAGGTGACTCCCAGATGGGCATGATGGAAGTCACACCCTACTCTCTGCTTTTCACGAGGGATGAAATGGGATCTGGCTCAGGGCCCTGAGCTGCTGAGCTGACGCCCACCCCAAGCCGAGGAGCATCTGCCGGAACGGCTGTGCAACAAATGCGGCCAGGTGCAAAATGCAAGCAAGCGGTTCACCCTGCCTTCAAACGTTACCAAGAACTTCAAGAATAAACTGGATGCATGAGTCGCAGGTTCAGGACCCGGCCTTCTCATAGCGCTTGCCAAGTGCTGTCCCTTGGGAACCTGCCATTTTGGAGTACTCAGGGGGGTGAGATGGGAGACTGATACACAAAGGTGTTTGTCAGCTAACTATTTCTAAGGCTTAACACTGGGGCGAATGACCAGATAAATTACAGTATATCCATAAAATGGAGCATCACACAGGCATTAAAAGCCATATTATGTAAGGGTAAGTAAACTGAACACAAAACACTAAGCTATATATACCTATGTCATTGTTTTGAATGAATACAGCTGAAAAAAACTGACAGGAAATATGCCAAAGCAGAAGCTGGGGTGTCTCTGGGTGACTTTTATTATCTTTTTTTTTTTTCATATAGCTCATAAATGCTCCACTGTGAGTGTATCTAATTTTTCTAATTAGAATAATATTTTTAAATATTTAAGAATAATGCATTCATTTGTTATAATGTGCCCAGTTGCCTCTGTAATTAAATATTTTTAATAAAGAAAATGTTGAAGAAGAAAAAAAAGGCTACTGTGGAACCAATATTTATGCACCACTTCCTGTGTGTCACATGACACGAGGTTACGGGAGGGAGACAGAGGAATCTCTGAGGAACAAGAATAAGGCCTCCCTCCCATCTCTTCCTGAGATCTGGTGAGACCTAGAGTCTACCATAGCTGGCAACAGTCTCCAGGCTCCTGCCTGGAGTTTTGGTCACGTGACCATGGACCGCAGAGCTTGCTGGGGTGATGGGTGATTTGCCTGTGTAACGCTTGTGTGTCTCATCAGGGCACGCCTCGGAAGATATTTGTTAAACATATTACCCTTTAATAATCTATAACTTAAAAGGCAATGGCAGGTTGAAAGTAATCAATAGCACATTGTAATAATTTCAAGCAAACATAGATTTATATTCCATGCACCCTGGACAGCAATTACTTAATTCTTCTAATATACTTGCGGACGTGGCTTTATTTTCACTTAAACCAATTTGCTTTATTGACCAAATCAAGTCTTGTGGCCATAATATCAACCCTTCTCCCATCGTCTAACTCAGCAAATCCAGCGCCCATCGATAATTATGACAAGGCGGCAATTTCTCCCCTTTAGAGCTGAGCTATCATTGATGAGCTCTGTCCACAGTTGTCATTTTCCCAGTCTCCTCCTCTGGGCTGAGGAGGACCAAATGGAGGGCTTACGCTACAAAGCCATGATCAGAGAACAAGTTCCAATCACAAGAGGGATGAGAGAGAGAGAGAGAGAAAGAAAGAAAGAAAGAAAGAGAGAAAGAGAGCGCCAGCCAGGAGCCACACAAGGAACGTGGGGCCACAGCAGCTGGATGGATCAGGGAGGATTCCAGGGGACCCTGTGCCCCTCAGTTCCTCAAGTCAGTGTGTCCAGGGCAGGCCTGGGGTAACTCACTGGGGCATGTCGTTAGCCAAAGACCAGTGACCTGCTCCTTCCTCACGGTGGAGAGAGGCAGCTTCCTGTGACTTAACCAGCTAATTCCCCCAGCTTCCGAGAGGTGGGTCAAGGCTGCCATGATTTAGTCAATTAATCACCACTGTGAGTTGCACTTGGCATCCGATTCTCCACAGTAGTTTTCCTGACCTTTAAAACCCCCGTATAACTATATAACTATCCCTCAGGAGTCTTTAACTTGCTGCATTTTTCATCCTCAACTGGCCCGTGGCTCCCGCTTGCACGCAGGGAAGGTCTAGTGCTAGATCCATGTGTCTAGGTTGGTATCCTTGGGAAGCAAGGCAGAAGCCACACAGTGTTCTCTGCATCCTACACATGAGCTCCTGGAGGGCAGGGCACTGTTGAACTCTTGGCCTGGGGTGGGAAGAAATTGACCCATACCTGGGAGGTGGGACTATTGAAACTTTCAGCTGGGGCCACTGTTCCGGGCAGGCTGGTTTGCTCGGTGGTTCCCCGGCAAGACTCTCAGTTAGTTAGGTCAGATCCTCTAGTGAAACCCGGCTTCAAAACTGAGCTCACTTTGTCTAAGCCCGGCTGTACTCCAGCTCTGACCCTGGGACCCAGTCTGGCCTCTCAGAGATCAATTTCTATATCCTCTGCGCCTACCCACCCGTCTGTCCACCCACCCACCATCTACCCACACACAAACCCATCCATTCATCTGTCTACCCGTGCATGTCTGCATCCTTCCACATAGCCACGCCTTCATCTATACCCATCCATCCACCCGTCCATCTCGCTGTGCATCCATTCATTCATTCTCATTCATTCACGGAGCCTCAGTCAAGTACCAGCATAGCCCCAGGCGGTGGGCGCACCAGCACGAACAGGGCATGGTCCTTGCAGTGACGCTGGATCATCCACGAGATCGTAACACACAATGACATGTACACTGAAGGGCAGGCACAGGGTTTAGAGGGAAGCCAGGGAAAGGCATGGTAATCTTTCGGGAAGGTAAGGCTTCCTGGAGGAAGTAGTCTCCTAGCTAGGTTTTTAGGGCACACAGAGGCTTGCCAGGACACTCCTGGGAAGGACAGGTGAACCCAGCAGAGGAGGATGCTTCGTCCTCTCTACAGCACCTCAGCTCTGAGGGTCTTCTGACACATGTCTGGGTTTGTCCATCAGGGCCTTTATTCCATAATGGGTTGCTCATGCCTGGGCCTTGCCTTCCCACAGCTGCCTCCATTACCAGACTCTCTGTGAGACCTTCAAGGTAATGAGTGGAGCCATGCAGATGTCTATACGTGTGGCTGGTTGCAGAGTCACTTTGATGTAATTCCACTTTGCACACGACACTCAGACGAGCAGGCCTCACACTCTGCGCCACACACAGCCCCGGGAGGTTCTGTTCCCACAGACTGTTAGGACGGGTCCCCTGGAATGATCCAGCGCAGTGGCCTGAGAGGAATATTCTTCTTTCCCACAAAGAAATACGCTGAGTGCTTCCCCTCCAAATGCATGGGCCACTTGCTCCATCTTTCACTGACCACTTCTGTAAAAAACAACCTGAGTAGCTGGGAGTATTTCTTTAAGGAAAAAAAAAAAAAAACCAACAACACAGCTCTGGTGGTGTGAGAAATGACAGCTGCTGGCTGGCCTGAGCACTGGGCAGAATGTGTGGGGTGTGGCTGGTGGCCAGATGCTCCCAGCCTGTGGTCTGGGGCAGCTCCTGACTGCAGCCACAGGGGACATTTAGACTCACTAGTCAGAAGCTTCTAGTCTTAAGCAAGAGCCATAAAATCTGCAGGCTTGTGTGAGATTGCAAGATTTTTAGGTAATCTCAACTGTTTCTTTTCTTTCTTTTTCTTTTTAAAATTACATTTATTTCTGTGTGTGTTTCTGTGTGTCTGATTATGGGCACATGTGCCACCTCATACATGTGGAGGGTCAGAGGACAACTTGTAGGAGTCAGTTTTCCCTACAGATCAGACTCAGGTTGCCAGGTCTCTCTACCCACCAGGCCCTCTCACCAGCTTACACAATGTTTTCTAAAACAGTGTGTGTGGTAAACATGCAGGGAGGCCAAGGAGGCCCCAGAGGCAAACTTTACTCTGGAGGCCACAGGCTCTGTGTGTCTGGGGACTGTCACCCACAAGAAGAGTCCTGGATGGTGGGAGAGCAGCTGGGGCTCGCAGCAGGTAGGATCCAGGGTTCAGACCTCTGTAGCCGGTAGAGATAAGAGCTTAGATGAATTTTCTTGAAGCTTCAAAGCCTAGATGCCAAGGACTCTTGAACTCCATCTTCTTGCTGTTATAGACACTGGTACTCACATGTGCAGATTCACATGTGCAGATACACACATGCAACTAAACATACAGACTAAAATAATACATAAATTTTTTTTTTTAAGGTCTCAAGGTTTGGAGCATTTTGGATAGGGATACTCGGCCGTGGACCCTTCCAGGCCTGAATGAGAAAGGTGGGGCTCACTTGTGTTCCCAGTTTGATGCTACCTGGTGTGAGCTCAGGCTGGCATGGGGCTGTCCCTAGACAGTCACCGGCACATGGCCTCTTTAGAAGCTCCTACCTTGAGTCATAAGGAAAGATAGACTTGGGTTGTGGGAGCTGGGGTTGACACAGTAAGGACTGCTATAGGTTGTAGATAGTGGCATGTCACACTGTTCATTAGTACATATTTTCTCTCAGCTTTGAACCCCAGTGACACCATTTTGGCAAAGACTGAGTACTCCCAATCCAAAACGCTCTAAACCCGGAACTTTTAAAAAAAAAATGTGTTATTTGGTGGCTGGGTGTTTAGCTTGTGTGTATGTATCTGCACATGTGAGCGCAGTGCCTATAGAGGCCAGAAGATGACAGTCAGATTCCCCTTACACCGGAGTCGCAGGGGGTTGTGAGCATCCACGTGGATGCTGGGAACTGAACTTGAGTCCTCTGCGAGAGCGGCCAGTGCTCCTAACCGCCGAGCTGTCGCTCCATTCCTGAGCCTTGAGACATTTTGAATGTCAAGGGGACAATGGAAAAGTCGGCGCCAAAAAGCCAGGTGTGGCGAATGTATCTCATTATGCGTATGGACATATTCTAAAACCTGAAAACCTCTGGGCTCTGTACCATTCTTGAGGGATGTAAATCTGGAGACTGAAGTCAGCCATGATGGAAATTTGTGCGCCGTGGAAATCAATCGGCAAACACTACAGAGCGGGCTCCTCACTCCCACCCACGAAGCTGGTCATTAAACATTTGTGGACACACCACTCACAGCTAACACGAGGTCCTTTTAAAGGTAAATTGGTTTGTGATGTGAACACATTTGTTCACGTCTATCAAATGATAAAACAGGGATGATGTCTGGTAGGGGGTTGTTTGGTGAGTGGGGAAAAGCCCTTCTGAGAGGAGGCCGGCCACCCTTGTCAGTCAGAGCCAGGAAAGAAAGCTCCGGAAAAAGCCTTTCTTCTACTCTCCAAGGCTCGCCTGGACCTGGAGTGTCTCTCTGAAAAGTGTTCGCCCAATAAAGCCGCCCACAATTAAAATCTCATGTCTTCCAAGGAGCTCAAGAGCAGCTCTGTTTGTCTGGGGCTAAAGGGTTTGGACTGGTCTCCAGGGAAGTGATTGACTAACAAGGACAGGCTGAGGTGTTTCCAGGGAACAGGCTGCTCCATTTTTTTTTTGTGTTCTGGGTGCCCTTCAACGGCAGGAGGCTCCTTCTGGGGAGATGGGATCCGGTGCATCCCAGATGTAGCTCCCAGGCCTGGCTTCCAGAACACAGCCTCAGCCCTCCACCCATTGACCCTGAGCCTGGCCTCCCACAGACCCACGCATAGACGGGCTGCTGGGCTCACTGAAGCCAGGGCTGTGCTACCTGCCACCCTGAAAGAGCCTCTCTGGCCTCTGAGGCCAAAGGGCTGCATGTGATGGCTGTGAGACTCTGGGTGGAGGATGCACTGGCTGCAGGGACCCTTCAAACAGAGGGTGAAGGGCAGACACCTTGTGACTGTTTGGGCCTGCTGCTCCACTGGCAGAGGGTCAGAGAGAAAGTCCTTTACAAAGATATCCCCAATGCTCCGCCCACTTAGTCATGCTTCGTCCCATAAACCATGGGGGGATGCATGCCTTCTGGTTGGGCCATATGCCTCTTGCTCAGGGGAGCCACATCTGTCAACTGTGGGGGAAGAGGCACTTTCTGAAGGCAGCTGCTCAGGGCCACCCCCTGACATTAAGCAACTGCTACCTGGTTGAACCAGAGCCTGGAGCCTGGAGGAAGGAAGGCCAGGGCAGGGGCTAAGGCAGGCTGCGGTGGCAGTGGGGTGGGGGGGGGTGGGAATGGGGATGGAGAGGGTGGGAGGGAAGTGGGGGAGTGGGGGGATGGGGGGGCCAAAGAGGCAGGAGTGGGGGCGTGGTGGGGTGGGGGTGGGGCGGGGGGCGGGGGGCCGCCTACCACCCTGGGTTTGGGCAGCTAGCTCCATAAAGTAGGTGTTATCAGAGAGAAAAGAGGGACAAAAAAGATGAAAGGGCATTGAGGGGGTAGAAGTCACTACAGCTGAGGCCTGGGGTGAATAGCACTCAGCTGGGGGCCTCAGGGAGGGTACCCTCTTGAGAACTAGGGCTTCACATCTCAGAGCCAGGGCCAGGCTGAGGGGGAGGGGTGGGGTGGGGTGGTGGAAAGCAGAGGGAAAGCCCGAGTGGGTCCACAGTGAAGAGTTTCACAGCTTTATCCCCAGGCTCCCACAGACGTGGGCATCTGCTGCTCAGACATAAGAGCCTTGCTGGGCCAGGTCCTCAGAGATAGCCCTTCACAGTCTCCCCAGGGTAAAGGCAGACACGAGGACACAAGGGCCTTTCACAGCCCTTGCCCAGCTCTTTCCAGGGCGAGAACACTGAACTTGGCTTGTCTGTTTCAGAATCCCGGAAGGTCTCTTGTGGGGGAGTGAATCAGAGAACAGAGATCCTGGACCCCAGAGTGAAGGCCGAGGGCGGGGCAGGACCGGGAGAGACCTCTGAGGAGGCAGTGTGCTACCTCCTGCTTTCATTCCTGTCGAGGTGGGCTGGGGCTCTCTGCTCACCCCACAGCGCTGAGTCAGGCCTGGCTGCTTTAATGAGAGTGTGAGGAGATCTACTTTGCATAAGATTCTTAACCGTCTGCCCCCTGGGAGCCCGCCTATGTGGGGGTGGAAGCGGCTGGGTGTCGTGAGCCAGTTTTCTTGATTTCCCCAACTCAGGAGGGGGTGCCGCTAGGGAACCTCCCGCCCACCTCTGCCTTACTCAGCATCTACCTTAATACCAAGCCGAGGTTGTTAGAACCCGAGTCTATAAATAAAGGATTTGCAATTAAGGCTATTAGCATCAGGTGGAACCTTAACAGCGGAGCTTTGAATTTCATGCACATAAATAGATCTGTACAGTATCTCACTCTGATTAAAAAGAAAACAGCCAGAGTCCCCTGCAAGAAGCCCTCTCTGACACATGGCCCAGAGAGTCCATGACCAGCCGGGCTGTGTGGGTGTGGGTGGATGGAGGAGGAAGGGTACTTATCCTCGCTCAAACCCTCGTGTCTTTGCAGCGACCATGAAGCACAAAGGCACTGTCTGAGTGCTTGGCCCTGTACCTGAGATTGGGGGGGGGGGAGAGGGAGAGTGGGAAGGAGGGAGAGGGAGAGAGGGGGAGGGAGGGAGACAGGCAGAGACAGAGACACAGAGAGGCAGAGAGAGAGAGAGAGAGAGAGAGAGAGAGAGAGAGAGAGAGAGAGAGAGAGAGAGAGAAAAGAGAAGGAGGAGGAGGAGGAGAAGAAGCAGCAGCTGCTGCTTTTGTCTTCAGCAGGTGGCTGGTTGTCCTAAGAGCCTACAGCCTCAATATAGAATAGTGCTATGGACTAGGCTCCCAGGCCCCACTCTCCAAAGTCAGAATCTGCCTGTGCCACTAGGCACCCAGCCCCCTTAGAAAACCTCTAAAGGATCACGGAAGAGGGACAGCTCCCAAGAGGTATCTTGCTAGAGGGGGCCCTTCACCTTTAGAACATAGGTCACCATCGCTTGTCGTTGTCATCTCTACAGGGCTGAAAATCACCATGGAAACATGGGTGTGAACATGAGGGTGTTTCCACAAAAGTTTAACTGAGGAAGAAGGACCCGCTCTAAATATGGCAGCACCATCCGTGGCCTGGAGTCCTGCCCCTCATTTAAAGGGGAAAGTGAGCTGAGCAGCAGCAATCATCTGTCTGCTTCCTGACCACAGGTACAACATGGCCAGCTGCCTTGCGCTCCTGCGGCCCTGACATCCCCCCACGGTGGACAGTACTCTCCAACTGTAAGCCAAAGTAAAACCTATCAGTCAGTGGCTTTTGTCATGGCAGGAACTAGAGTGGGTCTCAGCCAATCAGAGCCCTTCATGAACAGACATCCATCCATTCATTCACACTGGGCCTCAGTCTCCCCCATGATGAGCCTACAGCTTTGTCTCGATGGCGGGTAGGGTAGTGGGCCCTCTCAGACTCAGCGTGTGGTCTCCATAGGCAACCGCAACAGGACTTCCTTGTTGGATGAAATGCCTCGCTTCTCCCTACTTGTCACTCAACTTTCTGCAGGTTTCCCAAAATGGAGAGCCATTCAAAGCCAACACAAGTCCAGCTTACAAGTCCATGAGACATCTTCAAGGACAAGCCATGAATACGGCTGCTGGCCTGTCACTAAAGCCACCTGTGGACTCTCGGAAGGAGAAGAAGGAGTCCCACGCTGGGCACAAGTCCTTTCTGCCGTGACAGCTATTGTGCTACCCTGGGCGGTAGAGACGTGCAGCCAGCCCCTCCACCTGCCGCAGGGGACTCTGCTGGACAGGGTAGGACACAGTGAAGATGGAGGTGAGGGTGAGAGCAGGTGGCACCATCTACCAGGGTTACCCTGGGTCCCTCAGCGACTTAGCAGGTGGTGACTGTGACTGCCATAGGGGAAGTGAGTTCTGTGTGAAACGTGAGACAAATTCACACGGACAATTAATACTCCGTCTCTGGCAGCCTTTTGCCGGAGTCCCCCCCTCCGGCAAGCTCGGCTGGTGTGGCGGAGAAGGCACCGGGACATTGGGAAGATTTACTCCTTGCTCTTTCTGACGAAGGCTTCTAGCTCAGTGCTGTTGATACAAGCTAAAAATAGCTGGCGGCCCCCAGCTTCGGCCTCCAGCCAGTCTCTGCAAGATTAGGATGGCTCTCACGTAAGGGAAGACTAATGGATTTCTTCCTCGAGGCAATTAAAAAGTGATTTGTCACACCCCAAGATGTATGGCTTTGTATTGGCAGACCAGGGGCTGCAGGAGGGCGGTGGGTGACGGTGGCACCAGCTGAGGGGTACCCTGGGGCTCTTGAAAGGAGCAGGCAGTGGAGCAGCGTGCAGGATAGACAGGGCCAGGGCAGGCTTGGCGAATGGGCCTCCAGGAAGGTCCTTCAAGCTTAAGAAAGATGCTATCCGAACTAACGTTTTCTGATGTCTCTCCAGCTGGAGCAGTCCAGAGACGCAGGCTCAGGGGCCTGGGTCCCCGGAGGGAGGAATGGGAAGGTTCTGCAGCTGTGACAGGGCCACCGAAGTTCCTGACTGCAGGTCTCCTCTAGAGTCATAGGCCTGCACAGGCTCCTCACGGCTGCCCCAAACCTGACAAGCCCTCACCATGGCTCTTCTACACCCAGGCTGGTTTCTACAGCCTCTTTACGCCTGGCCAACCCGAACTGCTGACCTCTTATTTGGACAGGCCCATCTCAAGTCACGTCCTCACAGCCTTCCCATTCCTTCACAGGCCCCCTTTTTAGTCATGTGCCTAGGCATGACCCAACAGTTTCCCCCACATCTGGGTATAACAGCTCTACTGAGAATAAAGCTGCCAGCCCGTGTCAGCCGTACTCCCTGCTCCCAAGGCCCCTGTACACACTTGTAACTGCAAACGGTAACGCTTGCTGTCTCTGTGTCTTTTCCAGCTGCTGTGACAAAATACTCCAACGGGCATCAGAAGCCTGGTGGCTGCAGTGGCACACACCTCTGATCCCAGCTCTCGGTGCTCGAGGGGCAGAGGTCGGAGGATCTCTGAGTTCGAGGCTAGTCTGGGTCTACCTAGAGGGTGAGATCCAGGGCAGACAGGACTAGATAGCGAGACCCGGTCTCAAAAGCAAAAACAAACAAAACGGCAACTTAAAGAAGGGTTTGTTGGGGCTGGAGAGATGGCTCAGAGGTTAAGAGCACTGACTGCTCTTCCAAAGGTCCTGAATTCAGTTCCCAGCAACCACATGGTGGCTCAAAAACCATCTATATTGAGCTCTGGTGCCCTCTTCTGGCCTGTAGGTGTACATGCAGGCAGAACACCATATAAATAATAAATAAATAAATCTTAACAACAACAAAAAAGAAGGATCTGTTTAATTTACAATTTCAGGTTATAGTCTGTCATGGTCGGGGGTCACCGTGGCAGGAGCTTAAAGCGACAGATTGTTTCTGATTGGAAGATAGTAAAGAAGGCATGCAAGATGGCGCTTGCACGGCCTGCTCTCTCTGCTCACCCTGCTCCTGTCCACAGTCAAGATGGCCTTCCCAAATTAGTGCCTCCAAGGGTATCACCCAAAGGCACGCCCAGAGACTCTTGAGCGTGGATGAGTCCACATAGTATCAAGTTGAAGGCTGACACCGATCAACTTAATAACGAGGCATCGCATGAAAGGACAGTGCTGCTCAACCTTCCCAATGCCGCGGCCCTTTGAAACAGTCCCTCCTGTTGTGCTGACTACACCATAAAGTTATTTTCATTGCCACTGTTGTGATCTGTAATGGAAATATCTGTGGTTTTATGATGGTCTTAGGTGACCCTTACGAAAGGGTCATTCAATCCACAAAGGGGTCGCGACCCACAAGTTGAGAACCACTGGCCTGAGATGCTGGGTCAGCCCCTGCTGTGGTGGCAGTCATGGCTGAGGGTCACCAGTGGCAAGAAGGATGAAAGCTGCACACTGCAGGGCCGGAGTGAGGGCAGCTCAGGGCTCACTTAGTTCCCGCTATCAGCTTAGGCCTCCGTCAGCGAAGGCCCAGGCTCCCAACTACTTCGGGATCTGGCCAGAGGAGGTCCCTCTTCTCAGGGCTCCAGGGGTCTCTGGAATGGTATGAAGGGCTCTTTGAGCTCAGCTGCAGTATAATGGCGGAATGGCTCGGGCTGACGCAGACGGAATGCTCACACATGGTTACTCAACCATGCCCAGATAGTCCACGAAGCAGGTGTTGTGGCTGCACAGCCGTTGACGGGTGCAGGGTGGGAGGCAGCAGGAACTGCCAAAGAGTGTGGGCTTTGAGACCATGGGGTTGCACAGCAGTGGTGAGCGACAGTCACAGTTCTTACATCACTACACTCATGCCCTCCTCATTACTTCTCCTTCCTATTTTCCCCTCCCCTTCTCTCTCCTCCTCTCCTTCCCTGCCCTTTCATTCATCCATCATCTATCCATCCATCATCCATCCATCCATCCATCCATCATCCATCCATCATCCATCCATCCATCTACCCATCCATCCACCCATCTACCCATCCATCCATCATCCGTCCATCCATCCATCTACCCATCCATCCACCCATCTACCCATCCATCCATTCATTATCCATCCACCCATCCATCATCCATCATCCATCCATCCATCATCCATCCATCCATCTACCCATCCATCTACCCATCTACCCATCCATCCATCTATTATCCATCCATCCATCATCCATCCATCATCCATCCATCCATCATCCATCCATCCATCTACCCATCCATCCACCCATCCATCATCCATCCATCCATCCATCATCCATCACCCATCCATCCATCTACCCATCCATCCACCCATCCATCATCCATCCATCCATCCATCATCCATCACCCATCCATCTATCCATCCATCCATCACCCATCCATCCATCTACCCATCCATCCACCCATCCATCATCCATCCATCCATCATCCATCCATCCACCCATCCATCCATCTACCCATCCATCCACCCATCCATCATCCATCCATCCATCCATCATCCATCACCCATCCATCTATCCATCCATCCATCCATCCATCCACCCATCTACCCATCCATCCATCTATCATCCATCCATCATCCATCCATCCATCATCTATCCATCATCCATCCATCATCCATCCATCCATCATCCATCCATCCATCTACCCATCCATCCACCCATCTACCCATTCATCCATCTATCATCCATCCATCATCCATCCATCCATCATCTATCCATCATCCATCCATCATCCATCCATCCATCATCCATCCATCCATCCAATTTCTCTATCCAACCATCTTACCCATCCACTCATTCATCAACCCATCCTTATTTCCATCCATCTCTCTATATATTTATTTATTCCATACCATAACATCCATCCACTTATGAATCTCTCTACCAATCTTTCCTTTGTTCACCCATCCATCCCATCCAATCCATCCACCCATCTCATCTATCTATCCATCTGCCCAGCTATCCAATACCATTGATCCACCCATTCTCTCACACACACTCCCTTCTGTCCATCAATCTTTAAAAATTTTTTGTACATATACATTTATATTATTACACCTCAATTGCAATGCCTATTGAGCGTATTAAGAGTTTCTCTGGGACAGGACGCTTTAGTGATTTGAAAATTCCACATTCTCTTCTTGCGGTCTTGGGAAGAAATACCAGGGCATATTTAATGAGTTCCTACTGTGCGGGCACACAGTGCAAGGCAGAAGGGGCTTGACTCAGACATACCTGAGTGGGTACTGCTTCTGCCCTTGTGCTGTGTGGCCTTGGGCAGCCTCCTTAATTCCTCTGACCCTCAGACCCCATCTATATGACACACTCAGGGAGCAGCCATGGACGGTAATGTGTGTGAGGCTAAGGACTGGGCTTGGCTTCCATAAATCATGGAAATAAATGCGCACCCCCCCATGAACCCCCGCTCCCAGGGACCGATCAGTACACTGCTCAACTTCAAATCGATAGGCTTAATATTTAATAATAATCCACTGAAGGGCACTTTGGTCACTCAACGCATCAGTGCCGCACTAATAACAAATTACTTCCTAAATTGTTAGCCTTGGTCGCTTTCATGGATCTCTGATCATGTTTGTGACAGAGAGGAGGAAGAGCTGAGGCAGGCGACAGCCCCAGCCAAGATGGCTGTGCAAGGGCAGCAGGGCATTCTGGGCCCTTCTTTAGGTGGCTCCACAGGCTGGTACACAGCTGACAGACCTGCCTGGGCTGCAGGGAAGGGGTGTGGCAAGGCCACAGGCTAAGCTGCTGACCTACTGAGCGCACCCAGTGAAACAAGACCACGCTACGTCCTGGGCTTGGGAGAGGCCCAACCTAGCCCACATTTGGCATGTGTCAGAGTGGGCACGGCCAGCAAAGGCCCCTCTGGGGACCATGGCACGTGAAGTTTGATGATGTGTGGGTGGGGCAGAGGGTCCTTTCTGCCCTGAGCCTGCTCGGTAACCTAACCTTCTTGCCACGCCTCTGCTGTCCTTCTGTCCCATCTGTCCATCTCTTTCAATGTAATAGCAAAGGCATCACTTTGCCACATAACCTTCCCGGAGACTTCCTATCTCTGATTAAAATGCTGGTTTTCTGGGCATTTTGACTTTTAAAATGTTCTATTAAAATACTACTTGTTGCTGGGTGGTGGTGGTGCATGCCTTTAATCCCAGCACTTGGGAGGTAGAGGCAGGCGGATCACTGTGAGTTCGAGGCCAACCTGGTCTACAAAGTGAGTCTAGGACAGTCAAGGCTACAAAGAGAAACCCTGTCTCAAAAAAACAAAACAAAACAAAACCAAAAAACAAAAAACAAAACCAAAAAACAAAAAAACAAAAACAAAAAAAACAAAAAACAAAAAACAAAAAACAAAAACAAAAAACTACTACTTGTCCTGTCGACTGGCTCTCATGGATCACCTTAAATTCTGCACCCAGGTTCTCCCTCATTTACTCTACCCTAGTCCTGGGCAAGTCTGGATGGGGTACCAGCATCTCCAGGTCCTTGGGTGTTGGGGTCAGAAAACTGGCCACATGTTCTGCTCTGCCCTGCTTGCCTCCCCTCTCAGGCTATGGGTGGCCACTGAGCCATCCCTAGCTATCTGGCCCAGACAGCAGTCTGCATATGGTCAGTGGGTGGTCTGTAGAAGCTGTAGAGGGCTCAGGGCCAGAGCTGTCCTGCCTTGGCCATGGCATGAGATGATGCGCTCAATGCAGGGAGCAGGGCAGGGCGGGTGGGTTGGCTTTGGTCCCTAGGGGTTACTTCCTAACTTGCTGCCACCTCCTGGCTGGAGTTGTTTAGGGATGTGAGTGTGCTCTGCCCTGGAGCCTGAGGATGCTCAGGTCTCTGATGCAGAAAATCACCAGCTTGGCTTCTCTCCAATTCAGCGGGACTCCGCCTAAGGCCACTGATGAGAACAATCATAATATTGCTATTATTAAGAGATTTGCATAGACAGAAAATTGCTTCCCTGATTAAAACCAACAACAACCAAGGACACTGAAGTAGGTTATCCTGTGGCTGTGGCATGAAGGGAAGCTGCACCCGCAGAAGGTTCCGGAGTGGGAGCTGGGCTGGGGCAGGGAAGCAAGTCCTCTGCCTGCTGTGGAAGTTGGGAGAGGTGTGGGCTCTGGGGTTATTGCTTGGTGTATGTTTCCTGAAAACAAAAACAAAAACAAAAACAAAAACAAAAACAAAAAACTGGAGATGGCAGCAGTTCTGGGAGTGATGTTTGGCTTGTCCAGGCACTGCGAGTACAGGCAGATACAGTCACAGGTAGTATGGTGGGATAAAATGTGGGGCACTTGGAGGGCTACGTGTTAGATGGGCTTTTTTCTCAGGAGAGTTGTAACCCTTATGCTGTTGTTATGGGATGGCTCAGTGTCACCCCCACTCTGCTCTCTCATAGTCAGACCAGCCTGAGAAGGCAAGCTAGGAGGAATGGCCAGGGGACGATGGAGACCTCAAGTGGTGGTTGAGCATAGACTTCTCAGGCATCAGGCAGCTTGTTGGCATGGGGGGGGGTGGTGGAAATAAAGGGTATTTAAACTGTTGGCGAGTGAGTAGAGAATTTTGGCATGAGTGTACATCATTGGCCAGGGCTAAGGTACTGGAAACACCTTATTTGCACGAAAAGGAATTCCAAGCACTGCTGGCCATGAACTTGTAAGGAGAAGAGAAGTTTAACCTGGCTGTAACTACGTGACCTCCTCTGGAGTGGGCAGAGATTGGGGGTGCAGGACTAGGTGCATGAGTAGGAACAGGCAGGCCCGGGGCAGAGGACGGAGCCATCCCCACTCCCGCCCCTCTCAAGATGAGATTTCTGGGGTCAGACACGACTCCACCCAACTCCTGCTCTAGACTGGCCCCTTTCCTCTTCCACACTACCCCACCCTCACAGCCTAGAGCGCAGGCTTGCCGAGCGACTAACGAGTGACAAGAAGGGCTCTGCCTGGGAACATGTCAAGACCTCCAAGGTAGGACCCATGGCTCCTCTCCTACCAGGGCTTGTAAAGGCTAAAGGAGAGTGGATGTGAGAGGCTGTACTGTACGGGGTGCAAACTAGTGGTTCCCAACGTTTAACAAATGAGAACACTTCTGAGGATGTTAAGGAGAGGGGATTTATCTTTAAAAAGCATCCACAAAACCCCCAATGGTGGCAGCCTGAGTGTGGGGATGTCTGCTGCACTCACAGCCCACACAGTAGAGGGAGCCCAAGGCACAAGCAAAAAAGCAAAAGACTCAGATCGGTCCGGACAAAGTACAACCAGCTCTGTAGATGGCAAGGAGACCCAGGCCACCTGCAGAACAGTATCCCAGGCAGGCAGGTGGGCTCAGCGAGGTGACAAGAGACATGATCAACACAGGAGAGTCTATTCATTTCTACATTCAAATGATAGACACGGGGGAGATTAAATTAAACTCACACTACCACTTATGAGCGCGGCAAAGAAAACGAAATTCTGCAGCCTAGCTTTCACAAACTGTGTGCAGGAGCGGTGTGCCGAAGTGACCAAATGTTCCTGATGTCATCTGAGAAGACCTAGGAAGTGAAGGCAAATGTTGTTGTTCACAGATGGAAGACTCCACATGGAGGATGCTAGAAGGTATTTGCTGTTTGTGGCTGGAAGATCGACCACAGCGAGGATGCTAACCCTCCCCAAATCTGTCAGCAGGCTTGATGCAGATCCTACTGAAACCTAGTAAAATGTCAGGTATACCTGTTTTTATGTGTATGGATGTGTGTGTGTTGCACATATGTGCATGTGCATGTGGACACCTGAGGTTGACATTGAGTGTCTTCCTCAGCCCTTCTCCACCTTACATATGGTGGCATGGTCTTTCACTCGAATTCAGAACTTGCAGATTTGGCTACTTTAGTTGGCCAGCTGGCTCTGGGGACCCCTGCCTCAGCTTCCTGTGCACTGGGGCCATATTACATAGTCCACAGGTTCTGAAATTCAGCCTTCATTCTTGTGCGCCAAATGCTTTTCCTGTGGGGCCCCCTCCCTAGGTCCCAAAGTGGCTTTTTGACAGGTAACTACCTCCTATCATGCGTGTGGAAAGATATAGGCCCTGGTAGAGCTCAGGCACCTGACAGAGAGGCACGAGCGTGGCCCCAGTCTGCCTGACATTGAGGCTGACCACACAGTGATGGCAATCTAGCCAACAGGGTGCTGAGAAGGGACAGACAGACACACAGACCAATGGGACAGGACACAGAACCGAGAGATTGTCCTGCACAAGCGAGCTCAGCCTTGTGACAAAGTGACAAAGCAGTTAAATGGGAGGGGGACTGCAATGTCCCCAACAAGTCTTGCTGTGGTAACTAAACATCTAGAGACACACCTCCAAAACCTGCTCACCCAAACCAAAACACAACAGAAGTGCAAACATAACACTCCCCCTGCAATGGGAGCTTCAGCCTGTTGCTCTGGCCGCCCACATCACTCAGTGCCAGGTACAGGCTGAGCTATAGAAATGTTAAAACTGTGGATAAAAACAGAGAGAAGCTATTTGGTATCTAGCAATAGGGGGATTAATACCATAAACAGATACAGGTTAATATAGGCAATGCTGGTAAATTGTATTTTATCAAAATTAAATTTCTTCATTTTTTTCAAAAGACAATCTGAAGACGATGCCAAGGCAAGTTATGAACTGGGGAAAAAAAAATATACACACACCATGTGACCAACAACAGACTAGCATAGAGTATGCAGAGAACTCCGAGGATTTAACAGTGTACAGAACAAGCAATTCAATTAGAAAGTGGTCAAGAGATACATAAGGATGCTTCAGGAAGATGGTATTTGATGGCAAATTAGTGTAGAAGATATGCTCGGGGATTGGGAGATGGCTCAGTGTGAAGTGTTTACAAGCATGTGGAGCTGAGTTGGGCTCCTAAACCCAGGTTAAAAAATATGAGTGTGGCATGAAATTGAATCCCCAAATGGAGGGGTGTAGACGGGCCATGGTGCTTACTAGCCAGCCAGCTTAGTGGACTCAGAGATTTTTACGTCAATGAGATACCATGCTTCAATGGATATGTGTACCTTCACACAAACACATATACTATACCAACATGCACAAAATATGTTCACACCATTAGCTTTGGGGGGTATACATTAAAATCAAAATGAGGGCCCTGGAGAGTTGTCTCCATGGTTAAGAGTACTTACTGTGCAATCACAAGGACCAGAGTTTGGATCCCAGCACCCACATAACAAGCTGGGCATCCTGTGTGTCTGTAATCCTAGCCTTGAGGAGGACGGAGACAAGAGGACTGCTTCCGTGCAGCCCAAACAATGAGAGCTCCAGATTCAGGGAGAGACCCTGCCTCAAAGGTGGAGAGTGATAGAGGAGGACACGCTAAAGTCCCTTCTGGCTTCTACACACAGACACACAGACACACAGAAACACAGACACACACACAGACACACACAGACACACAGACACACACACACAGACACACACATACAGACACACACACACAGACACACACACACAGACACACACACACAGAGACACACAGACACAGACAGACACACACATAGACACACACACAGACACACACACAGACACACACAGAGACAGACAGACACACACATAGACACACACACACAGACACACACACAGGGACACACACACAGACAGACAGACACACACATAGACACACACACACACACACACACACAGAGACACACACACAGACAGACAGACACACACACAGACACACACAGACACACAGACACACACACACAGACACACAGACACACACACACAGACACACACAGAGACACACAGACACAGACAGACACACACATAGACACACACACACAGACACACACACAGAGACACACACACAGACAGACAGACACACACATAGACACACACAGACACACACACAGAGACACACACACAGACACACACACAGAGACACACACACAGACAGACACACACATAGACACACACACAGACACACACACAGAGACACACACCCACAGATACACACACACAGATAAACTTTGCAAAAAAAAAAAAAAAAACTATAGTGAGATATTACTACACGTCTATATCCAAATGCCTCAAGTGAAACATAGGGACACAGCTGAAAAGATGGTTCACCTAAAGATGGCCGCCACCAGGCCTGATGACCCTTTGGAGTTTCACTTCTTCCACATGGTGGAAGGAGAAAACCAACTGCAGCACGCTGTTCTCTGACCTCTGACTTCTATTATATGCATGTCCCCTCCAAACAAACAAACAAACAAACAAATAGCAATGGGGAAAAAATCCAAACCCAGGGACAGTCTGAATGCTTTTGAGGACGCGGTGAGTGGATCATGCATACACTCTGGGTGGGATAGGGCATTATACTCACTTTTGAAGACAGGTGACAACTTCCTTTAGCTAAACATCAGATGATCCATCAAATGCATGCATGGGTAGTTATCCCAGAAGACAAAAGACCATGGTCACACAAACTTCTGCACACAACAGACACAGCACAGTCGTTTGTCCTAGCTGGAGAGCAGACGCAGCCAGACATCCTTTTTTGAGGGGTGACTGGTGAACAGACGGTATTGCCCGGGGACCACGGGTCACTGCCCAGCAACAAGCAGGAGTGAACTACTGGCACACATGCCACAGTGTGTGTGGCTCTCCCCTGGGAAGTCAATACCTTGGTAGTGTGGCAAGTGCACAGGTCTATACAGGGGACAGAACTGCTTGAGCTCTCAGGCCAGGTGGCTGCTGTGTAGCAACTAGCAGCAAAGTGGTTCTGCCTCAAACAAGATGGAAGGTGAGGAGAGAAATCTGACCTGCACATATGCTCTATAACACACATACACATGAACTTATGACACAGAAGTGTGCACACACACATATGTGTATACTCACATCATGCATGTATAGGCACATACGTGCTCACACAGCCAGATAATACATTCAAGCAACACTTGACCACTGAGTAAGACTGGCGAGTTGTATCAATGGCACTCTGCCTGTGACACTACACATGCACTTCCCAACATGTTACCATTGGGGGACACAGGGGCACAGGGACCTCTTCATGCCAGTTTTTATGGATGCATACAAACCTATAATTATCTAAATAAAAATCCAATTAAAAGGGGGAAACAGACAGGGATGTTGCTGTTTAGTTTTGTCAAATAAGTCATTAAAAAACTACCATCTCATCTTCTGTCACTATGTCTTCATAAAAGAAAGGACATTTAAAGTGCAATAAAACCAGGAGGGTCATGGTCTCAGAATAAAGAAAGGTCCCTTTGAAATGAACACACACATGAAAAGCTCATAACACTTAAAAAGCCTCCTTCACTTCTCTTCAGACTGACAAGAACGTCTCTCTGAATGGTTCAGGGGTGAAGACAATCATTTGAGAGCTGTTACACCAAGCATAGGCTACTTACACAATGGGAAGGTACTGGTGGTGTGTGGTGGTGTGTCTGACGGTGTATGTGATGGTGTGTGGTGGTGTGTGGTGTGTGGTGATGGTGTGTGTAATTTGTGTGTGTTGATGTGTGGTTGTGGTATGTGTATTGGTGTGTGGTTGTGGTGGTATGTGTGTAATGGTGGTGTGTTGTGGTGTGTGGTGATGTGTATGTGGTGGTGTGTAGTGGTGTGGTATTGGTGTGTAGTGGTGGCGTTTGGTGATGGTGGTGGTGTGTGTGTGGTGGTGTGTGGTGGTGGTGTGTGGTGGTGTGTGTGGTGGTGGTGTGTGGTGGTGTGTGTGGTGGTGTGTGGTGGTGTGTGTGTGGTGGTGTGTGTGGTGGTGTGTGTGGTGGTGGTGTGTGGTGGTGTGTGTGGTGGTGTGTGTGGTGGTGGTGTGTGTGTGGTGGTGTGTGGTGGTGGTGTGTGGTGGTGTGTGTGGTGGTGTGTGTGGTGGTGGTGGTGGTGGTGTGTGTGATGGTGGTGTGTGGTGGTGTGTGGTGGTGGTGTGTGTGGTGGTGGTGTGTGTGTGGTGGTGGTGTGTGGTGATGTGTGTGATGGTGGTGTGTGGTGGTGTGTGTGATGGTGGTGTGTGGTGGTGTGTGTGATGGTGGTGTGTGGTGGTGTGTGTGATGGTGGTGGTGTGTGTGGTGGTGGTGTGTGTGTGGTGGTGTGTGTGGTGGTGGTGTGTGATGGTGGTGGTGTGTGTGTGGTGATGTGTGTGTGGTGGTGTGTGGTGGTGGTGTGTGTGGTGATGTGTGTGATGGTGGTGTGTGGTGGTGTGTGTGTGATGGTGTGTGTGGTGGTGTGTGTGGTGGTGTGTGGTGGTGTGTGGTGTGTGGTGGTGTTGTGTGGGTGTGGGTGGTGGTGTGTGGTGTGGGGTGGTGTGTGGTGGTGTGTGTGGTGGTGTGTGTGATGGTGGTGTGGTGGTGGTGTGTGGTGGTGTGTGGTGGTGTGTGTGTGGTGGTGGTGTGTGTGGTGGTGTGTGGTGGTGTGTGTGTGGTGGTGGGGTGTGGTGGTGTGTGGTGGTGGTGTGGTGGTGGTGTGTGTGTGGTGGTGGTGGGGTGTGTGGGTGGTGTGGTGTGTGTGGTGGTGTGTGTGGTGGTGTGTGGTGGTGTGTGTGTGGTGGGTGGTGTGTGGTGGTGTGTGTGTGGTGGTGGTGTGTGGTTGGGGTGGTGATGGTGGTGTGGGGGTGGGTGGTGGTGTGTGTGTGGTGGTGGTGTGTGTGGTGGGTGTGTGGTGGTGTGTGATGGTGGTGTGTGTGTGTGGTGGTGTGTGGTGGTGGTGTGTGTGGTGGTGTGTGATGGTGGTGTGTGGTGGTGGTGTGTGTGGTGGTGTGTGATGGTGGTGTGTGCTGTGGTGTGTGTGATGGTGGTGTGTGTGCTGGTGTGTGGCTGGTGGTGTGTGTGGGGGTGTGTGTG